>NW_019384528.1:627534-634668 GCF_000671375.1 Centruroides sculpturatus
CTACATATTTATCTCTCCACTCATTGATGATAAAAAGCATTATAAGCATCGAGTGACATAGAAAAGTTTTGCCTATAAAACTACCAAATTATTACAGTTTAAATTCTAAAATATGGCACCAATATGTATATACATATAAAAAACTTCTACCAGAATCGTAAATCCTGTAACAAAGCATCTTAGGAGTCGGTGCCAAAATCGAGAGAACCTTTTACTACGTCTTGATTATATTGCTATTTTCATTACCAAAATAGGTATGCATATTTTTGAATGTTAGATTAAATTTCAATACTTTGAAAATTATATACACAATTATCATTTTGACAAATACAATAGTTAAAAACAGGAATAAAATTTAAATGAAGAGTGCATTGATTTTGTACTGTATATATTGAATTTGATGCATAAGTAAGAATGTATTTTCATAAACTTGTAAACATTAGATACTTAAAATTTCTTTGTCATCTTTGCATATATTTTATTACATAACTTTGCAGTTGAAATACTGGATTTATTTTGCAGTGCAGTTATAATATAAAAACTAGATTGCATTCTATAAAAGAATATAAAGGAAAAGAAAAAAATTACCTAACAATAAGACTTTTGTTACAATTGATGTAACAGTCAAAAGCAAATCATAATATTGACTTTGGATTTGGTTGCATCAGTCATTTTAGTTAATTTAATAAAATTTTTCAAAAGGCACATATGTAACTTTCACAGTTCTATCACACTATTTTTGGTAATAAGTAATTGAGTTCTGCAGAATAACATTCAGTTTATAATAAAATTTAATTTTTTTTGTATTCTATATATTGAAGACAGGTCATAATAATTCAGTACAATAGTAAATAAATACTAACTACTCAAATTTTGATCTGTAGACACACAGCTCAAAAGCACTCTGCACATTTGTCAATAAAAGTAAATGCCTAATTGGCAATTTGAATCTTAAAGTCTTACTGAAAATTTCAAATAATTATGCTACTGAAAAAACAATCTCAGATATGCTTTGTGATACTATAATATTTTTTTCTATCACCATTACTAATCTAAGTGCAGATTTATGATATAACAATTTAGCAAATATTGAAGACTAATAAGAAAAACACTTTTGTTTCCAAAAGGTGCACACGAGATACTTCAAAAATATTAATGATGGCTTTAGTTATTTACATTTTCAGAATATTAATTGATCTAGATCATATGTTTTGGAAAGATGCCAAAGATAAATAGGTTCCATATAATACTTACATATCAATGAATTGTCAACTGGAATAACTTTGACACAACGTTTTATCAATTTAAATAAGTATCTTATCACAACTGACAATATATATATAGTACAGAGGATAAATTCTCTGCAATAAAAATAGCACAAAGCTAAAATCCAATTAAAAAATATTTCCCATACTACTTGCAGTTTTTTCTGTCAGTAAATGTGTTAAAGTTTAATTTATAATCAATTGCATCTTTCAGGATCATCTGCTTGAAGAAAAAATATCCAGCTAATAGTAAATTTTTTTTAACTTCAGTAATAAATATATTTAAAATTCCACTAGAAACAAAAATTTTTACGACAGTTATTATATGCAATAAACTTTCGTTGATTTGAAGTTTAATAATTGAAAATGCAACTTTTCAAATTATCTAACTTGTGTGGCATATTATTAATATCTGTGGAAAACAAGTTGTACTAAACATTGCAAATAAATTTCACAATAAATTACAATTAAATTCAACACCAGAGTTTGAAGATAAGCAATAAATCTTCAAGTATTTAAAATAAAATGAATGGTAATTGGTTGAGCAAGGGTTTAGAATACAAACAAACATTTTAATAAACCTTCCTAAACAAATCTTATTGCATATCTTTTTTAAAATCTGTAATGGAATTTTCACAGAATGTTAACTTTCATTGTTCTAAAGCACTAACATCATTTTACAATATTTTCACTCTGAATAAACATCCTGTTTATGTTTAAATTTTGTGATTCAATATGTTTTTTTCTTCTCTTCATAAAAAGTTATATTGCTTTCTAAGTTTATGTTCTTTGAAACTTAGATTAATGAGTTAATATGAATTTTTAAATGAATGGCATTTCTTCTCTAAAGATCATTCTAACATATCCATTATCATCCGGAAATATTTTGAGACAAGTTAACAATTTTTCTAATTAAATTTCACTTGAATGCAAGTAAAATTTTTGGAAAAACATGAAAAAACATCACTTTTCATCAAAATACTAAGGCACATTTATAGCAATATAATATAAACAACCCACAAGAAAATACACAAGTTTTGTCACAGATACTAAAATTAATCATCATGAAAGCAGAAATTTAGTTTTTTGGTAGAATTCCTATTTTGGACTTTGATTTACAACTTAAAATTCTGGTATAGCAATTCTCTGCAAGTTTTTAAAACTAAAAATAAAACCTACTTCTAACACTTTTATGTCATTTAGAATGGAAA
Source organism: Centruroides sculpturatus (assembly GCF_000671375.1). Taxonomy (NCBI): domain Eukaryota; kingdom Metazoa; phylum Arthropoda; class Arachnida; order Scorpiones; family Buthidae; genus Centruroides; species Centruroides sculpturatus. Next base: position 630,011 of record NW_019384528.1, read on the forward strand.
TAACAACAAAATTAGATGGAATCAATTATTAGAGATGCTAAACAATTTAACTGATTGTTGCTTCAAAAAACAATGTAAATAATAGTGATAAATTCTTTATCAATAAAATGCTCTCTTTTTTTCATTCTAAGACTTCTAAATATTTTTAGATGTCATCAACATTTAAAAGTTTATGCCATTAAAATCATTAAAGCGGCTAAATCTTAATTCCTTCTAAAACTAAACATAAAATATTTGCTACATAATAAAATAAAACCTAAGAAAAGCTACTGATGTTCAATAAGTCTTCTTTCCATCTCGCGAAGTAACGCCAGACGATATGCTTCGTATTTCATGACTATACCTTCTAATTCTTGTCGATGCAATCTATTTAACATTCCCTGAAAGCAGTCTAATTCGGGTAGACGAAATAATTGCCACTAAAAAAGAAAATTGGTTCAAATGTTTTAGTTATGTGGCAAAACAGCAGAATGAATAACGAGGAAAAAATACCTTTAACTTATAATCAAGTTCTGGCGGTGCTCTCGAATATACATAAAGCCAATGAGGAATTTCTGAAAGGAAATTTAAATCATATTTATTTCTTTGTCATATCAAAGTTGTTATTAAATTTAATTATTTACTGTATTTACTCAAAATAATCCATGCACCCCCCTTTTAAGATATTGCTTTAAAAAAAGGAAAAAGCTTGACCAATTTATTACATATTTAACAAATTTTACTAATTTATAATTCTAACCCAATAGCAACCTTCCTTCTCACTGTTTTGTTGCATTCCATATGGCAGCAGTCTGTTTACAAGTTCAAGTGGTATTAAAAGATAAATGATTTTTTTCCCTTGGTATTTTTATCTGTATTAGATATACAAACAATTTATATGCAATATAGTATTTTATAATGAATTAACTTACTAATTAAAATGAAAGTAATTTACATAGTTTAATCTGAAGATGAAAAACTGCCAATAAACAAATAACTTATCCTTTATACCTAAATATCTTAATTTATTTACTGTCAGTTTCAGTTATATATTTAACTTACTTTATTTACACTCATTTTCATAAAATTACTTGCACAAAAACATTTAATAATATTGTTTGTAACTATTGACTATAGATGGTAATCATACTGAGCTGTCATCAACAGTTGATAATTGAAATTTATCACTAGCAAAATAAGAAAAATGCTTAGTAACTGGAAGCACTCGATTTCACAGGTTGCATTGCCAAATTTGTTTCAAATAAACCATGCACCCTTACTTTGTCATGATGTTTTGGAAAAAGAGTGCAGATTATTCAAGTAAATATTACCATATTTAGATTAGAAATAACTAAGTAAAAGAGTATATGCTAATATTAAAATTTAAATCTAATTTAGCATTTAATTTTAACCTAGAAAAATTTTGTACATTATTAAACGAAAAAATTGGCTTAAAAATTTTTCAAACCTTCTGTTAAATATGGATTTGCAGGAACTAAAACATTATGCTGATGGAAATCGGTATGTCTCGGAGGAGGCTGCCTCGTTTGAGCAATGGACAGTGTCGGTTGGATTCCGCAGTTTTGTTGACCGTACTGAGTGGCACACGGATGCTCATACTGAACAATTTTTGTGATTATAATAAAATTTAATTTTTTTTGTATTCTATATATTGAAGACAGGTCATAATAATTCAGTACAATAGTAAATAAATACTAACTACTCAAATTTTGATCNGCACTAGTTCTTTGTTTCATATAACACGAATTCGTGTAACACGGCAATTTTTTGGAACGTAACTCCCGTGTTATACGGGTGTTACCTGTATATACCTAATTCCCCCAACAGTACCTCAATGCCCCTAACCATTTTTTGCTGTGTGAGAAAGGCTTGGAAATATTCTTAGAAAAACTTTTCTATGATACTCACACTTACCATTATTCTCCACATCTGGAACCATTAACAGAAAAAAGGGAAAGGTTGTCAGTGACCCCCAACCCTTCCCTATGGTTACTGTTCAGTCCCATGCAGTACTCCAGCACCCCCTGCCACTCATTTGTTTTCACCCCCCTCTTACATTTACTCATTGCCCACTTTGGGAACCACTGATCTAGGATAGTATATAAATGGAATCTCAAGTTTTATAGATGGTTTAAATTTAAGGGATAAGGACAATATCCCAAGTGAACATGGAACAGGTTTTATAATAAGATTCAATTTCATTTTAAAATTAAACAGGCACTAGTGAAACATTTTTATTAAAATATTGATTAGGGATCAGTAATTTCAGTCTTACTTCAAGTTTTGATACTCGCCCATTACAATTTTAAATCTTTCAAAATTCTCAATATTTCAAACCTCCAAAAAATTTCTAGAACAGATCTTGTGGGAGATGAAAAAAACATCAAAAAACCACTCCCAACCTCACAAAAGAAGAAAAAACTCCAAATTTTAAATCTCCCAATTTCAAAAACATAAAGTATTGTAACCCCAAAATCAGTAATATTTTAAGGACACAGTAATATTAAACCACACAGTATCTTCGGCAAGATCATCGACGTAAATAAAGTGCAAAGTAAGATCAGAGATGAGAGCCCCACTGTGGAGTGCTTGATTAAAGCAAGTGTGCTAAAACATGATCGACAAGGGCATTAAAACTCATCTTCGCATTGAAATGCACCCGAAGGTCTCTCACAACCGACACACATTCAATAGCCACTCCGGATAATGTATAAATATTAAGCACTGGCCGTCTCCTACATGTGAATGACATAACTTTTGTTTTTCGCAGATTCAAAATTAATCCATGAGAGACAAGCCAAGAATGCATCCTATCAAACATCTTCCTGCAACAGGTCATCCGTCACGACTGGAATCGATACATCTAGATAATTTTATGTCATCAGCATGCATAAGAACATTTGAACCGGTTACCAAGGAAGATAAAGCCATCATTAAAAAGAGCAAACAACAACGGACCAAGTATCATCCCCTGCCTAACCCCCGACACAGGTAGATAGAATGTGGTCAGATAGAATGTTGGGAGACTTTCACTGTATAATGTCTGCCCATTAAATAGGAGCAAAAAGGATAAAGCTTTTAAAATAATAGTGAGGTTTACAGAATTTGTGGGAAGTAGAAAGCCACTAATATTTTTCATCTTGAAATACCGGTAGCAATTAGGAGATAAGTCTCTCCTTTTATTTTTTTCTGATTTTTTATGCAAATATGTCTTGATTTTTAATGGTTTTTGTGATTTTATTGCATTCCCACGGAAGGACTGGCCAGAAATGCTAGCATGTTTTTGTGATGGTAGATTAGCCTCCAGTTTTCATAGAATTTTTTAGCATTTTTAGGGTATAAATGTTGTGGGAGATGTTTTTTGTAGTTTTTTTGTGATTTTTGTTTTGTTTTTAATGGGCATGTGTTTCAAATTTGATGGTTTTTATTGTTTTTGAAACCTCCCACAAAGTTTTGTCCTAGAAATTTTTAAAATTTTTTGTTCCTTAAAATGTTGCCGATTTTGGGGTTACATGCTTTATTTTGTTTTCCAAGTTGGGAGATTTAAAATTTGGAATTGTTTTTCTTCGTTTTGTGAGGTTGGGAGTGATTTTTTTTTTTTATGATTTTGTTATCTCCCACCAGATCTGTCCTAGAAATTTATTGGAGTTTTGAAATATTGAGAATTTTGGGAGATTTCAAAAAGTCCTAAATTTTGAGAATTTTTGCTTGTTTTTTTGTTTTTTGGTCATCTCCAAGATATGTCACAGAAGTAACATTTTACATAATACTCTCTTAAGTTTAGTAAGGCTTATCATAATTTTCATTACAGATTAAACTAAAAAGTTTAAGCTAATCAATACAATTTATTTAAATATTTACATGAATTTATCTCTATGTTGATATTCAATATTTGTTTAAACTCTTACTTGAATTGGATAGATCCGAGATGAAATTTCAACAACCTTTCAATTTTTCCATTTTCAAATATTGTTTTTTTAATTCTATTATTTATGTTCTGCATTTAAAGCTTTAAAACAGATATTCAAGCTTGAAGTACTTTGAGTTTTTAACTACACTTTAAAGCAACGTGCACAAACGAACAAATTGTCCAAGTACCTTTTCTGAGCATGCTTGGTAACCTACCAATGTATTGGGAACACTTGCTTACCAACAGGTCCTAGCAGACAATTGTCAAAAGTGATTTTGTTCTTTATGTAGAGCATTAAATTTTGTTGCACAAATCATCAAAGTGCCTCATTTGAAAGGCACTTTACTGATTTAAATTTTGAGCACCAATGTATTTTATCATCTAGATCAGTGGTTCCCAACCTTTTTTCATTAGCGTACCCCGTGACATGTCATATCTCTAGATTGTACCCCTTGACGTGTCATATCTCTAGATTGTACCCCTCATTTAAGAAATTTAGTGAGTAATCGTATTGTTAATTTTACATATTGTAACTTTAAATTAAAGAAAAAAAAACTAAAAGAAAAAATGTATAATAAAGTTGTGATTGTTGCAAGGAACATTTTTTATCTAATAATTTTTTAATACTATTAGTTTGTGATACATAATATATTATTTTTTCTGCCATAATAACTAACTTTTTTCTGTACCCCTAAACAACCTATCGCGTACCCCTAGGGGTACGCGTACCACAGGTTGGGAATCGCTG
>NW_019384528.1:640141-659862 GCF_000671375.1 Centruroides sculpturatus
TATTTGTAAAATCTAAGTGACTCGTACAACATGTAATTCAGATAAAACGGAAAAATCAATGATCTTATAGGGGGATCGACTGTATATATATAAATCTTTCTTGTATTAAAGTTCTGAGTGTCCATTATTATAAATTAAATGAACAAACTAAATTTCTAGATTTCTAGGAGTTGTTTAAAAGTTTTAGGAGATGAAAAAATATTTCTTGTTTATCATCATCATCATCAGTAAATTCACTATAGCTTTTTACATACACAGTGCACTCAAGCAGAGAGATACAACAATCTTATTCACTAATACTGGCTTTAAAAAAAATTTGTGTATTGAACAAACATTTTCAACCTACAGTAGACCCTCCTATAACGCGGGTTCATGTAATGTAGATTCGTATATCACGGCGAAAAAATTGCGACTGTATTCATATAAAGACACTAAAAGAGACTCGTAAAATGTGGTAAAACGTCATCACTGACTCGTGTCGCAACAGGATTGGTCGAATCTGGACCAATAGTGGACGAGCAACCGAACTACTTACATGCTAGGGAGAGTTTAAGTGGGTAAGTTGAGTTTACTATTGTCTATACAGTATATAGGCCTAAATTAGGTACTGTAAGTCTAATACAGTACTGTAATTTTATACATTTCTTGTGAAAAAACATTTCTTATTCAACAGTCATAAAAATTATTTCTATTAATGATGTCTCCAAAGTTCAACAAATTTTTCGCAGAAAAATAACTTATCAGAAAACGCAGCTGCTGTTTGGTGCACTGCTCCGCGACAAAAGCAAGTTTAAGCAATGGCATGGTCGAACAGTGCATACTCAGTAAGTAATCCTACAATTTTTTGTTTGTAGCATAGTTTATACGGATTATTCCCAAAAAATTATACGTGTTTTGGAAGTGTTGAGTCAAATTAGTCTAGAATCGATTAATTTTATTGAAGAAAATCTTTCAAACAGCCGTAGTCCATAAACTTCACACGTGTCAGGCTGTGATTGGCTCATGTATTTAAGGATTCCTACAACACAAAATTCTTATGAAGCGGAACGTATCTACCACGTTATAGGAGGGTCAACTGTATTAACATATGAATTTAAAATCTTAAGATGGCCTATGAATATCCAAAATAAAAACTTAAAAAAAATTGTTTTTTGTGGAAAACTGAGGAAAAGTTTGCAGAACACAGACTTTCTGCAGAAAATGGGTTGCAAACCACTAATTTACAGTATTAGTACCTCTTAATTAAAAGTGTTAAACTTTTTACAATTTTGTGAAAGAAAATTATTTCATAAGAAACAATTTTCATTATATTGTACTTTTGTTTCTATTTAAATTGAATGTATTAAAAATTATTTTAAAAATATTTAAATGTTTCTCAACCACCAACTGAGGTCTCATGGTCCATAGTTTGAGATACTGCTTTAAACAATTATATTACTTAAGTGACAAATAATATATATGTTACTGTGAAAGACCAATATCTGGTGAATGTCAGCATTCACACAGTCGTGTCGTGTACATATGAAATATTTGCTAAATATCATTATTTCTCACTTACACCAGCAAATGTCGACATTCAGCATGCAGTGATGGTGAATGTTGAATAAAAATATTTTTATTACATTAAGACAAAAATGCAACTTTTTAATATGTCAAAATAGGCTGCACATGTAGATAAACTGTTGAACCTAAAACGAACAGTACATTCTTAATCAGAAAAGAAAAATAATACGCAATAGTAAACTTACACATATATTATGTGATTAATGTCATACAATCTTATTTATTGCAACAACTTAAACTGTTATGGCACTTTGAATTGCACAAAAGTTCCTTGCTTTTACAACTGCATTTATTTGTGGAACACAATGACAGCGTGTATATCCTTGCCTTCCACTTTTCGAATTAGCTGCAGCTGCTTCTCTCAGCGATATTTCTTGAGAAGAAATCTCATCTATGGAAAGTAACTTTTCTTTACAAATTACGAACTGATTGCAGATATAAAGCTGCTTGAGGGTACCTTTTTTGTTTGCTAATTTATAAAAGTTGGGGTCTTCTATTCCAACAACAACCGCCAACACATTTTGGGTATTCGTACAGTATAACCAATTTGAGCAGGAGGAAATTTTCTTTTTGAGGTTTGTAACATTTTTGTTGCTTGCAGTAGAAGATTCTCTTTCGTGGCCACTCTTTTTATAGAAATAAATTCATGTTGTTCAGTGGTGCAGCTCCTCTTCAATATTTTTCTTTGGAATATGGTATTTGTTATGGCCACTGCTCAAATTTCCTTCAAAAGTATTAACAATTCCTTCAAGCTGTTCTTCAGTTTCAATATTTGCAATTTGTTCGCCAGGCAAAGATGACGATGCTATGCCTCTTTTTGGTTTAATGCCAAACATGGCTTCATAAGGACTTTGGAATATTCCTTCGTGATGTGTAGTGTTCTTGGCAAATTGTACAAAGGGCAACCCATCTGACCATTTATTTGTATCATTATCCATGCAGTTAACATATTCTGTATATTCTGATTGGCCCTTTCAACTGAGCCTTGTGTTTGATTATGACGAGGCTTTCCATTAACTATCTCAACATCTTTCCACATAGTGCATAGTTCAGATATGACTTGATTACAGAATTCCCTACCATTATCTGAATGCAATATAGCTGGGGCACCAAATGTTAAAAATATTTGAAGAAGATGATATGCTACTTCTTCAGCTGTCTTAGTTTTCAAAGGTAGTAGCTGGACAAATTTCGTTAAATGATCTTGATACACCATTACGAACTTATATTTGCCATCCTTGTGTGACTACAGGTCTATCAGATCAACTTGACATCTTGCGTTTAATTCCGAACTGACTATTGGTTTCACAACAATACCTTTTTTAGGTGCACTATGTTTCATTTGACATTGTTTACATAAATTTAAATACAACATTACAACTTCATATGTAATATTTTTGTATTTAAGATGCAATTCTTTAAGCATATGTGTTCTTCCTCCATGGCCTGTTCTGCTGTGAGTTTCAGAAAGTTTTAATGGTATCCTGGTTTTAATGGTACAATTAATTTTTAAAATGTCAAAACATTTTAATCGTCTGTAACCAAAGGTGTGCTGCACTTAGTTTTAGCAGAAATCATTTCAGAAAGTATTTTAGAGTACTTTTCTTGAGAAAAATAAAAACAATTGTCTTCTCATTTACTTGCAATTAATGCACGTAACTTTTCAAAAAAAAAAAGTTCTTGGTTCACTGTAGTATCAATTCAATATAAATTAGGATATTGGATAAAAAAATAAAATTTAAGAAAACTTTGCATGCACCAGCAAACCTTGCATAAGACTGTTATACTCTGGAACACTGCTGTTTGTCAAATAGGTACCACGTGATTTCAATCATGGCAGAACAAAGGATTTGGCGACAGACTTTCGCCTTTCTGTCGACATTGTCATTTCGACAATGTCTCAAGTGTCATTTCGACTTCCACCAAAGTTTATCTGTGCTTGTCGACAGCTGGCCTAGTGACTGCTACAGCTTCTTCAACCACCAAGACTCTTACGTCACTTTTTCTTGTGCTCATAAACAATTACTTTGTTCGTACCACTGTCACTGCTTACAATTATTCCTTTACAAGAATTACAATATGTAGTGACAGCGCTTCTTCATTGGCCACAATTAAAAACACTAAAGCTCATCCATTGTCTACAGCTATTAAAAATTTGTTCTAAATTCAAATAATGACTATAAATTCAAGTGGGTAATGGCACATAGGGGGACTAGCGGCAATGAAAGAGCAGATCACTTGGCTAAACACACTGCTAATAATGATCAGCTTATAATTTCTTATAACAAGGTCAGCTTGAATACTATCAAGGGCCTTCTTTGGAGCAATATGCTCAACAACTGGCAACAAAAATGGAACAACAATGAGGGTAAAATTACTTACAAATTTTTTCCAACCATTAAAGATATCTTTAAATACACATGGATGAAACCATGTTTTTGGTCCACACAATTTTTTACCTATCATGGTAAATTTGCCAAGTACCTACACAGATTTACTGAATACATCAATAAAGAATGTAGATGGGAGCACTCATTATATCTTCGGTTGCGTAATGCTTGAAAGAGAGAGACAATAACTCAAATCTATCCTCATTAGCTGTGGTTACTCTTGGCCATGCTCTCATAACGACGTTGTGAACAATAACGGAATATTTATTTATTTTTATAATATAATTAAAAGCTACGGCAAAATCGTAAACATCCATACTTAACTCCTTCATAAAGCCTCTCATCACTCTACATAGATATTGCATTGAATTACAACACAGAAATGAAGATGTGATTGGGCTCTTCTAGTGGGAGAATGTTCCTATAATGGTCTGTAACTGTACCGAATCTTTGCAAGAGTCTTAGTGTATTAAAGAGATATAAAGTGATATATGGTAAATTCTTCTCTTTTGTGCCTCTAAAACACTGTTCTATGAACCTACTTTCAAGTGCATATGCGATAAGGATGTTTTATGGATCCAAATTGAAAGGTTACAACTGTAACTTAAATGTGAACTGAATGTTTAAGTGTTTCTTCTAAGCATCACTCAGACTTTTAGCATGATGCTATATGAATTAACTGTTTAAATTTCTAGGAATTTGCNAATAAAGTTGTGATTGTTGCAAGGAACATTTTTTATCTAATAATTTTTTAATACTATTAGTTTGTGATACATAATATATTTTTTCTGCCATAATAACTAACTTTTTTCTGTACCCCTAAACAACCTATCGCGTACCCCTAGGGGTACGTGTACCACAGGTTGGGAATCGCTGATCTAGATGAACTTGCAAAAAGAAAGTTAATTATTGAATCATATTATCTGTAAAATATCATTCCGCTATTGCAGGAGATTTAGGGTCAAGTCTATTCTTAACAGGCAAAATCCATAAGGTATATATACGAAGTGACAATATAATTTTTCTTTACAGGTGTAACACATGGGTCTGCTATTTCATAAGTTACGGACATTTATCAGAACAAATTTTGCTCCAATTCCTTATGGTAAAGCAAAATTATGGCAAAGAAGAATGCATATAATCTATACAATTTGTGCTTGGAATTTATTTGGATACGTCGTATATAAATTATATACTAACAAAGATCAAACGGACTCCATGCCATTAAGTAAGTACAGATAAAAAAAATTTATTACTTGTATATAAAAAAACAAAAATACAGAAATTTTTTGTTCAATTTTAGGTTTATATATGGCAAAAAACTTAGAACTCGGTAATACAAAATTAATCAAAATAAGTAAACACGGACTCGAAACTTATGATTTGACCGAAGAGGAAATAAACAAGCAGTATGAAGAGTACGAAAAGAATAAGATTTCACAATGAACACACAATTATTTGTAGATATTTAGCATAATTTAATTTGTATAGAATTAAAAAAATACTTTTATTAAAATTGATATTTTTACAGAAGCATTATTATAATACAAAAGCAGATATTTTAAATACAAATTTTTTTCTCTTGCATTAAACAAGAATTACAAACTATCTTCCAGTAGTTCGTGCCAGCTTTTTACAAATAAAAAATATCAAGTTTATAAAAATTTACAGTACAAAGTACAACCAATTTATGTATAGCACTTGAGCAGCTTAGCAAATTTATATTGTTTACGCAGGTATCTTGTGTTGTAGAAAGTGCTAACAATATAGAAACTTGAAATCTTACTATCACGGATTGGCTTATAATATCAATTAATCCAGAAATACGTCTTAAATTTAGAGAACTAAAAAACATATTTTTCAAAACCCGACAAGAATGGCCACGTTTCTTCTGGAGTCGAAAGAAATGTGGCCATTCTCGTCGGGTTTTGAAAAATACATTTTTAGTTCTCTAAATTTACAATGTATTTCTATATTAATCATCATGTTTACTATTCTTTGAAAACCTAACGCAGTGTTAAAAGATTTTTATTCATGTCGTTACAGAAGTAATGTCAACTATGGCAATTTTAAGATCCTACATTTTCTCTGCTAATTGTCAAGAATCTAAGTTTTAATAAATACTACATATTTATCTCTCCACTCATTGATGATAAAAAGCATTATAAGCATCGAGTGACATAGAAAAGTTTTGCCTATAAAACTACCAAATTATTACAGTTTAAATTCTAAAATATGGCACCAATATGTATATACATATAAAAAACTTCTACCAGAATCGTAAATCCTGTAACAAAGCATCTTAGGAGTCGGTGCCAAAATCGAGAGAACCTTTTACTACGTCTTGATTATATTGCTATTTTCATTACCAAAATAGGTATGCATATTTTTGAATGTTAGATTAAATTTCAATACTTTGAAAATTATATACACAATTATCATTTTGACAAATACAATAGTTAAAAACAGGAATAAAATTTAAATGAAGAGTGCATTGATTTTGTACTGTATATATTGAATTTGATGCATAAGTAAGAATGTATTTTCATAAACTTGTAAACATTAGATACTTAAAATTTCTTTGTCATCTTTGCATATATTTTATTACATAACTTTGCAGTTGAAATACTGGATTTATTTTGCAGTGCAGTTATAATATAAAAACTAGATTGCATTCTATAAAAGAATATAAAGGAAAAGAAAAAAATTACCTAACAATAAGACTTTTGTTACAATTGATGTAACAGTCAAAAGCAAATCATAATATTGACTTTGGATTTGGTTGCATCAGTCATTTTAGTTAATTTAATAAAATTTTTCAAAAGGCACATATGTAACTTTCACAGTTCTATCACACTATTTTTGGTAATAAGTAATTGAGTTCTGCAGAATAACATTCAGTTTATAATAAAATTTAATTTTTTTTGTATTCTATATATTGAAGACAGGTCATAATAATTCAGTACAATAGTAAATAAATACTAACTACTCAAATTTTGATCTGTAGACACACAGCTCAAAAGCACTCTGCACATTTGTCAATAAAAGTAAATGCCTAATTGGCAATTTGAATCTTAAAGTCTTACTGAAAATTTCAAATAATTATGCTACTGAAAAAACAATCTCAGATATGCTTTGTGATACTATAATATTTTTTTCTATCACCATTACTAATCTAAGTGCAGATTTATGATATAACAATTTAGCAAATATTGAAGACGAATAAGAAAAACACTTTTGTTTCCAAAAGGTGCACACGAGATACTTCAAAAATATTAATGATGGCTTTAGTTATTTACATTTTCAGAATATTAATTGATCTAGATCATATGTTTTGGAAAGATGCCAAAGATAAATAGGTTCCATATAATACTTACATATCAATGAATTGTCAACTGGAATAACTTTGACACAACGTTTTATCAATTTAAATAAGTATCTTATCACAACTGACAATATATATATAGTACAGAGGATAAATTCTCTGCAATAAAAATAGCACAAAGCTAAAATCCAATTAAAAAATATTTCCCATACTACTTGCAGTTTTTTCTGTCAGTAAATGTGTTAAAGTTTAATTTATAATCAATTGCATCTTTCAGGATCATCTGCTTGAAGAAAAAATATCCAGCTAATAGTAAATTTTTTTTAACTTCAGTAATAAATATATTTAAAATTCCACTAGAAACAAAAATTTTTACGACAGTTATTATATGCAATAAACTTTCGTTGATTTGAAGTTTAATAATTGAAAATGCAACTTTTCAAATTATCTAACTTGTGTGGCATATTATTAATATCTGTGGAAAACAAGTTGTACTAAACATTGCAAATAAATTTCACAATAAATTACAATTAAATTCAACACCAGAGTTTGAAGATAAGCAATAAATCTTCAAGTATTTAAAATAAAATGAATGGTAATTGGTTGAGCAAGGGTTTAGAATACAAACAAACATTTTAATAAACCTTCCTAAACAAATCTTATTGCATATCTTTTTTAAAATCTGTAATGGAATTTTCACAGAATGTTAACTTTCATTGTTCTAAAGCACTAACATCATTTTACAATATTTTCACTCTGAATAAACATCCTGTTTATGTTTAAATTTTGTGATTCAATATGTTTTTTTCTTCTCTTCATAAAAAGTTATATTGCTTTCTAAGTTTATGTTCTTTGAAACTTAGATTAATGAGTTAATATGAATTTTTAAATGAATGGCATTTCTTCTCTAAAGATCATTCTAACATATCCATTATCATCCGGAAATATTTTGAGACAAGTTAACAATTTTTCTAATTAAATTTCACTTGAATGCAAGTAAAATTTTTGGAAAAACATGAAAAAACATCACTTTTCATCAAAATACTAAGGCACATTTATAGCAATATAATATAAACAACCCACAAGAAAATACACAAGTTTTGTCACAGATACTAAAATTAATCATCATGAAAGCAGAAATTTAGTTTTTTGGTAGAATTCCTATTTTGAACTTTGATTTACAACTTAAAATTCTGGTATAGCAATTCTCTGCAAGTTTTTATTAAAACTAAAAATAAAACCTACTTCTAACACTTTTATGTCATTTAGAATGGAAATAACAACAAAATTAGATGGAATCAATTATTAGAGATGCTAAACAATTTAACTGATTGTTGCTTCAAAAAACAATGTAAATAATAGTGATAAATTCTTTATCAATAAAATGCTCTCTTTTTTTCATTCTAAGACTTCTAAATATTTTTAGATGTCATCAACATTTAAAAGTTTATGCCATTAAAATCATTAAAGTGGCTAAATCTTAATTCCTTCTAAAACTAAACATAAAATATTTGCTACATAATAAAATAAAACCTAAGAAAAGCTACTGATGTTCAATAAGTCTTCTTTCCATCTCGCGAAGTAACGCCAGACGATATGCTTCGTATTTCATGACTATACCTTCTAATTCTTGTCGATGCAATCTATTTAACATTCCCTGAAAGCAGTCTAATTCGGGTAGACGAAATAATTGCCACTAAAAAAGAAAATTGGTTCAAATGTTTTAGTTATGTGGCAAAACAGCAGAATGAATAACGAGGAAAAAATACCTTTAACTTATAATCAAGTTCTGGCGGTGCTCTCGAATATACATAAAGCCAATGAGGAATTTCTGAAAGGAAATTTAAATCATATTTATTTCTTTGTCATATCAAAGTTGTTATTAAATTTAATTATTTACTGTATTTACTCAAAATAATCCATGCACCCCCCTTTTAAGATATTGCTTTAAAAAAAGGAAAAAGCTTGACCAATTTATTACATATTTAACAAATTTTACTAATTTATAATTCTAACCCAATAGCAACCTTCCTTCTCACTGTTTTGTTGCATTCCATATGGCAGCACTCTGTTTACAAGTTCAAGTGGTATTAAAAGATAAATGATTTTTTTCCCTTGGTATTTTTATCTGTATTAGATATACAAACAATTTATATGCAATATAGTATTTTATAATGAATTAACTTACTAATTAAAATGAAAGTAATTTACATAGTTTAATCTGAAGATGAAAAACTGCCAATAAACAAATAACTTATCCTTTATACCTAAATATCTTAATTTATTTACTGTCAGTTTCAGTTATATATTTAACTTACTTTATTTACACTCATTTTCATAAAATTACTTGCACAAAAACATTTAATAATATTGTTTGTAACTATTGACTATAGATGGTAATCATACTGAGCTGTCATCAACAGTTGATAAGTGAAATTTATCACTAGCAAAATAAGAAAAATGCTTAGTAACTGGAAGCACTCGATTTCACAGGTTGCATTGCCAAATTTGTTTCAAATAAACCATGCACCCTTACTTTGTCATGATGTTTTGGAAAAAGAGTGCAGATTATTCAAGTAAATATTACCATATTTAGATTAGAAATAACTAAGTAAAAGAGTATATGCTAATATTAAAATTTAAATCTAATTTAGCATTTAATTTTAACCTAGAAAAATTTTGTACATTATTAAACGAAAAAATTGGCTTAAAAATTTTTCAAACCTTCTGTTAAATATGGATTTGCAGGAACTAAAACATTATGCTGATGGAAATCGGTATGTCTCGGAGGAGGCTGCCTCGTTTGAGCAATGGACAGTGTCGGTTGGATTCCGCAGTTTTGTTGACCGTACTGAGTGGCACACGGATGTTCATACTGAACAATTTTTGTGACATGACTAAAAACAAAAATTATTTTGCATATGTTTATTTTTATATAATTAAGAATGAATCATATCAATAAGAATTTTATATATATATTAATTTGCAATGATATTGAATACGTTTATATATTGCTAAATTTGAAAATTCTGAAATAATGCAAAACACCTTATTATATATTGCCTACTTTATTTGCTAACATAAAGAAGAAAAAAAAGAACTTAAACTACAGAGAGCATATTCTAAAGAATATATAGCTGAAGTTAATTTAATGGATTTTATATATATATATATAAATCTTTCTTGTATTAAAGTTCTGAGTGTCCATTATTATAAATTAAATGAACAAACTAAATTTCTGGATTTCTAGGAGTTGTTTAAAAGTTTTAGGAGATGAAAAAATATTTCTTGTTTATCATCATCATCATCAGTAAATTCACTATAGCTTTTTACATACACAGTGCACTCAAGCAGAGAGATACAACAATATTATTCACTAATACTGGCTTAAAAAAAATTTGTTTATTGAACAAACATTTTCAACCTACAGTAGACCCTCCTATAACGCGGGTTCATGTAATGTAGATTCGTATATCACGGCGAAAAAATTGCGACTGTATTCATATAAAGACACTAAAAGAGACTCGTAAAATGTGGTAAAACGTCATCACTGACTCGTGTCGCAACAGGATTGGTCGAATCTGGACCAATAGTGGACGAGCAACCGAACTACTTACATGCTAGGGAGAGTTTAAGTGGGTAAGTTGAGTTTACTATTGTCTATACAGTATATAGGCCTAAATTAGGTACTGTAAGTCTAATACAGTACTGTAATTTTATACATTTCTTGTGAAAAAACATTTCTTATTCAACAGTCATAAAAATTATTTCTATTAATGATGTCTCCAAAGTTCAACAAATTTTTCGCAGAAAAATAACTTATCAGAAAACGCAGCTGCTGTTTGGTGCACTGCTCCGCGACAAAAGCAAGTTTAAGCAATGGCATGGTCGAACAGTGCATACTCAGTAAGTAATCCTACAATTTTTTGTTTGTAGCATAGTTTATACGGATTATTCCCAAAAAATTATACGTGTTTTGGAAGTGTTGAGTCAAATTAGTCTAGAATCGATTAATTTTATTGAAGAAAATCTTTCAAACAGCCATAGTCCATAAACTTCACACGTGTCAGGCTGTGATTGGCTCATGTATTTAAGGATTCCTACAACACAAAATTCTTATGAAGCGGAACGTATCTACCACGTTATAGGAGGGTCAACTGTATTAACATATGAATTTAAAATCTTAAGATGGCCTATGAATATCCAAAATAAAAACTTAAAAAAAATTGTTTTTTGTGGAAAACTGAGGAAAAGTTTGCAGAACACAGATTTTCTGCAGAAAATGGGTTGCAAACCACTAATTTACAGTATTAGTACCTCTTAATTAAAAGTGTTAAACTTTTTACAATTTTGTGAAAGAAAATTATTTCATAAGAAACAATTTTCATTATATTGTACTTTTGTTTCTATTTAAATTGAATGTATTAAAAATTATTTTAAAAATATTTAAATGTTTCTCAACCACCAACTGAGGTCTCATGGTCCATAGTTTGAGATACTGCTTTAAACAATTATATTACTTAAGTGACAAATAATATATATGTTACTGTGAAAGACCAATATCTGGTGAATGTCAGCATTCACACAGTCGTGTCGTGTACATATGAAATATTTGCTAAATATCATTATTTCTCACTTACACCAGCAAATGTCGACATTCAGCATGCAGTGATGGTGAATGTTGAATAAAAATATTTTTATTACATTAAGACAAAAATGCAACTTTTTAATATGTCAAAATAGGCTGCACATGTAGATAAACTGTTGAACCTAAAACGAACAGTACATTCTTAATCAGAAAAGAAAAATAATACGCAATAGTAAACTTACACATATATTATGTGATTAATGTCATACAATCTTATTTATTGCAACAACTTAAACTGTTATGGCACTTTGAATTGCACAAAAGTTCCTTGCTTTTACAACTGCATTTATTTGTGGAACACAATGACAGCGTGTATATCCTTGCCTTCCACTTTTCGAATTAGCTGCAGCTGCTTCTCTCAGCGATATTTCTTGAGAAGAAATCTCATCTATGGAAAGTAACTTTTCTTTACAAATTACGAACTGATTGCAGATATAAAGCTGCTTGAGGGTACCTTTTTTGTTTGCTAATTTATAAAAGTTGGGGTCTTCTATTCCAACAACAACCGCCAACACATTTTGGGTATTCGTACAGTATAACCAATTTGAGCAGGAGGAAATTTTCTTTTTGAGGTTTGTAACATTTTTGTTGCTTGCAGTAGAAGATTCTCTTTCGTGGCCACTCTTTTTATAGAAATAAATTCATGTTGTTCAGTGGTGCAGCTCCTCTTCAATATTTTTCTTTGGAATATGGTATTTGTTATGGCCACTGCTCAAATTTCCTTCAAAAGTATTAACAATTCCTTCAAGCTGTTCTTCAGTTTCAATATTTGCAATTTGTTCGCCAGGCAAAGATGACGATGCTATGCCTCTTTTTGGTTTAATGCCAAACATGGCTTCATAAGGACTTTGGAATATTCCTTCGTGATGTGTAGTGTTCTTGGCAAATTGTACAAAGGGCAACCCATCTGACCATTTATTTGTATCATTATCCATGCAGTTAACATATTCTGTATATTCTGATTGGCCCTTTCAACTGAGCCTTGTGTTTGATTATGACGAGGCTTTCCATTAACTATCTCAACATCTTTCCACATAGCGCATAGTTCAGATATGACTTGATTACAGAATTCCCTACCATTATCTGAATGCAATATAGCTGGGGCACCAAATGTTAAAAATATTTGAAGAAGATGATATGCTACTTCTTCAGCTGTCTTAGTTTTCAAAGGTAGTAGCTGGACAAATTTCGTTAAATGATCTTGATACACCATTACGAACTTATATTTGCCATCCTTGTGTGACTACAGGTCTATCAGATCAACTTGACATCTTGCGTTTAATTCCGAACTGACTATTGGTTTCACAACAATACCTTTTTTAGGTGCACTATGTTTCATTTGACATTGTTTACATAAATTTAAATACAACATTACAACTTCATATGTAATATTTTTGTATTTAAGATGCAATTCTTTAAGCATATGTGTTCTTCCTCCATGGCCTGTTCTGCTGTGAGTTTCAGAAAGTTTTAATGGTATCCTGGTTTTAATGGTACAATTAATTTTTAAAATGTCAAAACATTTTAATCGTCTGTAACCAAAGGTGTGCTGCACTTAGTTTTAGCAGAAATCATTTCAGAAAGTATTTTAGAGTACTTTTCTTGAGAAAAATAAAAACAATTGTCTTCTCATTTACTTGCAATTAATGCACGTAACTTTTCAAAAAAAAAAGTTATTGGTTCACTGTAGTATCAATTCAATATAAATTAGGATATTGGATAAAAAAATAAAATTTAAGAAAACTTTGCATGCACCAACAAACCTTGCATAAGACTGTTATACTCTGGAACACTCTGTTTGTCAAATAGGTACCACGTGATTTCAATCATGGCAGAACAAAGGATTTGGCGACAGACTTTCGCCTTTCTGTCGACATTGTCATTTCGACAATGTCTCAAGTGTCATTTCGACTTCCACCAAAGTTTATCTGTGCTTGTCGACAGCTGGCCTAGTGACTGCTACAGCTTCTTCAACCACCAAGACTCTTACGTCACTTTTTCTTGTGCTCATAAACAATTACTTTGTTCGTACCACTGTCACTGCTTACAATTATTCCTTTACAAGAATTACAATATGTAGTGACAGCGCTTCTTCATTGGCCACAATTAAAAACACTAAAGCTCATCCATTGTCTACAGCTATTAAAAATTTGTTCTAAATTCAAATAATGACTATAAATTCAAGTGGGTAATGGCACATAGGGGGACTAGCGGCAATGAAAGAGCAGATCACTTGGCTAAACACACTGCTAATAATGATCAGCTTATAATTTCTTATAACAAGGTCAGCTTGAATACTATCAAGGGCCTTCTTTGGAGCAATATGCTCAACAACTGGCAACAAAAATGGAACAGCAATGAGGGTAAAATTACTTACAAATTTTTTCCAACCATTAAAGATATCTTTAAATACACATGGATGAAACCATGTTTTTGGTCCACTCAATTTTTCACCGATCATGGTAAATTTGCCAAGTACCTACACAGATTTACTGAATACATCAATAAAGAATGTCCAACTTGTAAAATTGAAGATGGGAGCACTCATTATATCTTCAACTGCGTAATGCTTGAAAGAGAAAGACAACAACTCAAATCTATCCTCATTAGCCGTGGTTACTCTTGGCCATGCTCTCATAATGACCTTGTGAACAATAATGGAATATTTATTTATTTTTATAATATAATTAAAAGCTACGGCAAAATCGTAAACATCCATACTTAACTCCTTCATAAAGCCTCCCAGCACTCTACATAGATATTACATTGAATTTCAACACAGAAATGAAGATGTGATTGGGCTCTTCTAGTGGGAGAATGTTCCTATAGTGGTCTGCAACAGTACCGAATCTTTGCAAGAATTTTAGTGTATTAAAGAGATATAAAGTGATATATGGTGAATTCTTCTCTTTTGTGCCTCTAAAATATTGTTCTATGAACCTACTTTCAAGAGCATATGCGACAAGGATATTTTATGGATTCAAATTGAAAGGTTACAACTGTAACTTAAATGTGAATTGAATGTTTAGGGGTTTCTTCTAAGCATCACTCAGACTTTTAGCATGATGCTATATGAATTAACTGTTTAAATTTCTAGGAATTTGCGAAGAAATCTTCCAGTATAGAAATTGCTAGAGCAAGGACTGTTCACGATGCAGGATGAATGTTTCGAACTCTGAGTGTAAACATTTAGTTCCTGACAGCCTTAATCTTTTCAATGTAGTTATCATATTTTGTATTTATTCTGTTACATATAACCCATTATTTATTGTATAACTTTCATACACATTGTCGTGCCCTTCCCAACACGCGAAAAATTTGTCTCGCGTATTATAACAAATCTCTTTTCTATATGAAACAAAACATGTATACTTAATCTTAATCTACTAATTGTAAACTTATATATACCAACCTCTCATTGTAATACTTTATGCTATAATGCATATTACTCTTGCACTTTGTAAAAATTTCAACCCAAATGTAATTGTAACTATAACATTTGTAATACCTAAAACATCTGTAAACTGGCAGTGCTTACTGTGGAACCAGTTATGCAACATTGGTTATGACATTAAAAGATGTGTGTGTGTGTGTGTCACTGCTTACATCTAACTGCCTCACATGCCTGCAGGTCATTCTCCTACATCTGTCTTCTGCAATGTTGTCGTCACATGCACCTAACCTGTAACCATGTCCTCAGTGCATTGTACTGATGTCCTTTACCCCTGAGTAAACTTGTGTATATTTATTTACTCTGTATAGCAACATCATTACTTTTCTCTATTATGTTGTGTTACTTTAATTACTTAATTCCTCTTGATATTGTATGTTAAATTTACACATCCACGCTTATTTGTATTTGCAATCTCTGTATTTCATGTACCAATGTATCAAAACTTTAATTCTGTATTTTATATTACACTTGTTTTCATTTTGCTAACATTACATTGTATATATTTGTAAATAATTTTCTCTTTATTATCATCATTATTTTTTTAAATTTATATTATCTCACTCATATTATGTATCCATGTATTTCTATGTATCTAGTACCATGTCTAACTGGGTTATACATTTGTGGCACCCAGTATTTACTGTACTCCAGTAAGTTACAATAAAATATCTATCTATCTATCTATGTCTGTGCTTGTCAACATACACTGGCAATTGTTCGAATGTATAATAATATAACCAAATATTCGGTCTTTCTCCAACGTATTTTGTATGTGTCGACATTCACCGGAGAATATCGACATTCTCTAATTTCGGTCTTTCATGGTAACATATATACATAAATATAATCATTGGATTTAAATTAAAAATTTGTTTCTATGAAATCATTAATACATATTTTTTAAATTTATCTTTAAAACTCAAAATATTAAATGTGTAATTATACAGCACAGCACTTACTTGACATAATAGACACCTAAATCTGGTGATTCAATCCTTTCCCATCCAGTGGGTAAACCTTCTTTTTCAAATGGATGACTCCAATGTGTTGTCTTGGTATTGTGGTCTATATAATATTTACGACCTCTCATAGTATAGTCAACAGACCATCCCGGTGGAAGTGGAAGTTCTTCTTGTTGCGTGAATGGTTGATGATGATTACTTTCTTCTTGAACAGGTGGATTACTAGTATTTAATGGTGCATGTGTTGCAGGATTTAAAATGGGTACTGGAGATGTTGGTGTCGCTGCTGCTGTTAATGGATGTTGGATACTTTGGCTGCTGGCTACTGACTGTTGCACATGTGAAGTAGCAATTAATGCTGTAGAATATGCTGCTGCTGTAGTTTGATAAACAGGAGCATACTGTTGAATACTTGGTGTACTGCTTACTATTCCTAGAACAAATTTACAATTAATATTTTTTAGAAATTACATAATTTCTAAGACAAACACTTTTCTGAAGTCAGCTATTTGGTCTGCAGTGCCATGATCAAATTATATTATTTAGATGAAATTCAAATATATTTTTGTAATCAATGTTTTTTGAAAGTTCTTAATTTTGTAATGTTAGGTACATACATTTTTATGTTTATATGCAGGATTATTCATAAGTCCATAAAACATTTAAAAAATCTATTATTCATAAACTATACAACATATACTTTATTTTTTAACATTAAAATAAAAGTAAACTCCAAATTTTTTTTCAGGAATAGTACATGTGAATAGTTGCCATGACTTGTTGCTAAGATTGTTGTAGCAAATATGATGCTAAGCAAACATGAAAGCCATTTTGTGTATTGGAATATGCAAGAATCTCATCCATTGTGACTGTATAGCAACAATTTTGAGCAAAATTCCATAAGGAGCAACCTGTGTACATTATCCTAAAATGCTATGTGAAATTCTGGGATGAAGGCTGGATGTCAAGGGCAAAGTGAACAAACTGTGGCCACCCCAGTCACTGAGCTTAACTCATGTGACTTTTTTAATGGAAATTCATTAAGGACACTATCTTTGTGCTGACATTCCTCCTAATCTCCAGAAACTGCATGACCATATCACTGCAGCTGTGGAATTGGTTAACCATGATATACTGACATGAATGTGGGAGGAAATAGATTATTGGTTAGACATCTGCTACATTATAGTAAACAAATTGATATAAGATAAGTTTTGAAAACAATACCACAAGTCAATTGATAAATGCCAATTGATTTTCTAAACAAAACAAAACAGTTCATTTTACAAATTAAAATAGCAAAACTGTATAAGAAGCAATTTTATTTATAAACTAAATGAAATGTTTTAATAGTGGCAGTTTTTAATACAAGAAAACTAAACAATTAAAACAAATACTTTATGTAAATAAATGTAACTATTAGAGGAATGATAATTTAATAATTATTATTTAAATCATTATTCTGTATTCAATTGAAGATGCTAAAATGATAAAAGTTACTAAAAATTTCTATATAAAAATTTGTCCCAAATGATTTTAAAATTATTCACGTTTTAAATTATGTTTTATGAAATATATAATAGATATGAATAATTTCTAATAGAAAACGTAATAAAGATGATAAATCTAAAATGTTTGTATTTGATTTTTATTCTCAAGTTTTATTTTTTCCAGGATCTAAGACAAAATCCTGTTCATAATTCTGTTTGAAGTATTCATACATACACACACTTAACTACATTTTTATATTAATAAAGATATTATTAAATGAAAAAATTATCCAAACCCTTCTGGCTAAAACATTTTTTCAATATTTTTTGAATCTTATTAATGATAAAACAGCATATGTTTGATATAAATGTTATTAAAAAGACTACATTAAAAAAAATTAAACTTTAATTATAGTTCAAAGATATTTAATTACCAGATGCAGAAGCAACTGAAACATTAACATCTTGTACTGGCTGCTGAAAAGAAACTTGTTCCTGTGAGTATTGTTGCCTAATTTGTTCATGGTATAACTGAACTTGGTAATTATCATCCTGATCTCGACATGTAAAAGATTGATCTACAAGAGGAACTGGAGAAGCGATTGCTTTTCCTTCTGTCTGAAGATCTACAATTTAAAAACAATTAGTTTTAATTAAAGTATTAAATAGTTGAAAAAGAAATACTGAAAACAAATAAATAATAAATTTAATATTAAATCTTTGATGCAATCAGTTATCATCACTACAATGGTTATTTTATCATCATCGAAGTGCTAATTTCAATATCATTAAAGAATTTTAACTCTGAAAGACAGTTTTATTTATTTAATGAACAATTATTGATGTGAAGAGTATAATTTTATTTATTAATCATGATAAATAANTTTGATATAAATGTTATTAAAAAGACTACATTAAAAAAAATTAAACTTTAATTATAGTTCAAAGATATTTAATTACCAGATGCAGAAGCAACTGAAACATTAACATCTTGTACTGGCTGCTGAAAAGAAACTTGTTCCTGTGAGTATTGTTGCCTAATTTGTTCATGGTATAACTGAACTTGGTAATTATCATCCTGATCTCGACATGTAAAAGATTGATCTACAAGAGGAACTGGAGAAGCGATTGCTTTTCCTTCTGTCTGAAGATCTACAATTTAAAAACAATTAGTTTTAATTAAAGTATTAAATAGTTGAAAAAGAAATACTTAAAACAAATAAATAATAAATTTAATATTAAATCTTTGATGCAATCAGTTATCATCACTACAATGGTTATTTTATCATCATCGAAGTGCTAATTTCAATATCATTAAAGAATTTTAACTCTGAAAGACAGTTTTATTTATTTAATGAACAATTATTGATGTGAAGAGTATAATTTTATTTATTAATCATGATAAATAATTACTCATTTTAATACAGGTATACCTCGCCTTATGTCGGTAATTGGTTCCAGGAAAACGACGTAAGTCGAATTTACTTGTCTCCGAATCTACTTATCACTAGGCTAAACCGTAAATTACCATTTCCAGTTCTGTATTTTATTTATTAATGCATTTTTAATAATATATGGTTAATAAGGATCTATTTTAAGCTTACAAACAAATAAATTTTAGTTTTTAATATAGTACAAAAAAAAGTAATCTAAATTTACGAATGCATGTACTGTAAATACAGTACATACTTGTATATATTTTAATATGATTTTATGTGCTTTAAACGTTTATCTAGTGATATTACGACTTCAATATTTGTGGCGGACAGACGTAAAGTCGAATAAAATGACTTAAACTTGATTTTTATTTTTCCATATACTTTTTTAACAAGCGACGTATAATCGGGAACGACGTAACTCGAAACGACGTAAGTCGAGGTATGCCTGTA
>NW_019384528.1:660553-679345 GCF_000671375.1 Centruroides sculpturatus
AAAACGACGTAAGTCGAATTTACCTGTCTCCGAATCTACTTATCACTAGGAAAGCATTTTAAATAATATATGGTTAATAAAAATCTATTTTAAGCTTACAAACAAATAAATTTTAGTTTTTAATATAGTACAAAAAAAATAATCTAAATTTACGAATGCATGTACTGTAAATACAGTACATACTTGTATATATTTTAATATGATTTTATGTGCTTTAAACGTTTATCTAGTGATATTACGACTTCAATATTTGTGGCGGACAGACGAAAAGTCAAATAAAATGACTTAAACTTGATTTTTATTTTTCCATATACTTTTTTAACAAGCGACGTATAATCGGGAACGACGTAACTCGAAACGACATAAGTCGAGGTATGCCTGTATTAGCTTTTATAAAAAGGATCAACATATTTTTAAAAATAATACTAGTAATAAGTATTTGTAACACCATTCATATATTGTACCTAACCAAATTGTAAAATTCCAGAAAACTGGCTATTTTTTGAAACTAGCTAGTTTTGAATTTGTCAGGCTGTAGTACAGCTGTGAGGCCTTTGTTTTGATTTCTGTTATGTGTGTCAAATTACACTATTTTCAATGTGATTGTTGTTGTATACAGGTAATTTCCTCACAGTTAAGGTATTTGTCAGACTTTATTACAATTTTCTTTTATACCATATCTTTGCATATTGTCTGGCATGTCAGTCCATCCAGGAGAGACCATGAAATCAGATATTTCAGTATGATAAATACTGGCATGCCGATTTAAGTGAGGTTATACATCCCTCTCCATAGGACACATGAAATTCAGAGTCCCTTTTATTTTTATTCTAAAACTGTGAAAATATTAGCATTACATCAAAAATTATGATTATATATTTAATTTCTGTTGTTTGTCTTCTTTCTAACAATGTAAAATATTGTGGACTGCTGAAAGTGCTTTTTTGTGTTTATTTTATTGTAAGTTGATCCAAAAATGCAAAAATAAAATATTGAATTTCAGAAACTCACTGTAAATTATCTCAACTTACACCAATTAACATCCCTTTGTGTGAATGAGAGGAATGTATTATCTTTCAGGATCAGGGTAGATTATCAGTGCAGTCCACACTGACTGACTACTAATACTAATGTCAATAAGACACTAATTGTTTTATTGCACTGTAAACAAAAACTTTCTCCCCTCAGATAAATTACAATGTTATTTTATTGCACGTGAAATTTAATGTTTTCTTTAATGTTTATTTAACAACTAGTTTTATTAGATCTGATTAATTTTATTTTTTAGTCACAAGTTTAACTGGCATGCCAGTAACCCTGAAGTTTTTAGCATGCTGGTCAATCTGCAAAAATATGGTAACTATGTCTAAAAGGCAGAAAAAAGAAATGCTTTTTAAGTGGATTAATACAGATGTTAAATAAAATTATGTTCTGAACATTTCTTTGTTTAATTTTCACTATATGTGACTATCCTATATTTTAAAATGATTAATAATAATCAGACAGACCCTGCTTTGGAGTGTATTAATTTGTACCTGTTATATACAATTTCATTCTATACTTTCCATTGTTTATTTTAACTCTATTATTTAGCCTATGTCCAGAAAACTGGAAAATCCAGAAATCAGACAATTTCCAGCCCCAAGCATGTGGATATTTGATCGATTATTGTATTTCCATAAACTGATATAACTTATTTTTAATTCTCTTATATCAGTATTATCTATTTAGGCAAATGTTTAAACAGAGTTTAAGGTTTAAGATACCACAACTATTCTTATCTGTTTTATATTCGTAAAACACGTTTTAAACTCAACAAAAACACTCAGTTTAAACTGTCAAGGATAATAAGTTCAAAAATAATTTTTGCTTATTGTTCAATAATCAAATTAATAAATTTTATTATAGATTTGTTAAAGAAATTATACAATTAATATTATTTAAGTTTTTATTTGTACAACTATACTAGTTGTAAAATATTTTGTTATTTTAATTTTTTGCTAATCTCTTGGTTTTGGGGATATGATTATTCCTTATGTCAATTAAATATGTAAAAATGTTTTAAATTTTTATATCTTAATAATTATAAATAACTAGCTGCACATGCCCAGCATTGCTTGGACTTTTTTCGGGGGGTGATGAGGTTGGGTTAACAGGAGAGGGTAATAAAAAACAATGGTCTTAATAACTAAAATATACATTCATTCACCCGAGTATTTACAATAATGAAACTACCAAACACAAAAACATTGTTTGGGACTAGGTTAAAAGAAAATGAACTTTACAGGTGATTGGGATGGGGACCCACACATTATTTTTTCTAGTGTGTCAAAGAATATTCATGCCAATTGAACGGTATGGAATCCTTTACCCAACAATCATACATATATACATATTTTGACTTTTCTATATCATATATGGATAATAATTGTTAAACTACTATAAGTGATAACACTTATAATTTCACAGTAATGCTTGTTAAGTATATAGAAAGTATTATTTTTGCTATTACAATAGGCTTTCAATTTAACAAACAAAAAATTTAGAATCTTTTTTCTTTTATTTGTAAATAGAGCTTACTGAAAGATTGGTTCAATAAGCAACATTAGTTAAATAGAAACACTCAATTAATGACATTGTAGTTTTTTGATGTAGTTAATTATAGTTTGTCTTGTCAAATTTATTTTAACATTTTTAACAGACATTTTAGTGGCATGTACATCATAATAATATTTTATTCACACACACTATGAGAACATTTTAATACATCCTGTACACAATAAGTTTGTTATTGGTATTAATATTTGTTTTTAAAATACATTTGCTTTAACAGACTTTCGGCAACAGTAAACACCCCTTCTCCCAGTTAGTTTGTTAAATCAAGAGTCTGCTGTATATATACTCTATGTCTAAAGGAATAAAGTTTTAGTTGTCATCCTTGAAGTGATAGACAAACAAAATAAATTTAATGAAATTGTTTGCTATATATGAAATATGTAAAAATATGTAAGAATCATAAATCCTGGATTTATTACAACAAATTAATCAAAAATTAATGGCATGTACATAATAATAATAATATTTTATTATGATGTACATGATGTAAATAATATGATGTATACAATATAAAAAATGTTTTTACATAAATCTAGATTAGCATGTAGATAAATCCTGTCTTCTATTACGTTAATTGAAGTTTTACATTATTCAAATGAAAAAAAACCTTCCTTCTAAAGTCAAATTTTCTCTAATTTTTGTGTTTTCACTTGTAAAAATGAACAAAATGATACAGAAATAAAAGTATTTCAATGATACATTCCAGACAAAATAAATTATACACATGTAGAGTAATTTCAGTTAAATGTGAAAACAAACATTAATGATTTAGATTTTGCTTTAATATAATCAGTCAGAATATAACTGTTAAACTTGAAAAAAAAAAGCCTTAATCTATAATTTGGAAAAACATGAAGGTAGAATAAAAGAAATCAAAAACTATGAGTTATGATAATATATTAAAATAATATACAAATTTTAAAACAGGAAGAAATAAGTAAACTATCAATTGGTTTATTGATTAAAAATAATTCATTGCTGGAAAAAAGTGCATTGTAATAACTATAAATACAGTAATATCTCGACTTATGCAAACCCAGAGTTACGTGATTTTCAAGTCTCATCAATTCGTCTTTTGTTTGAGCGCCAAGCAAATCTCGATTATTCAATCCCCCCATACTATTGTTCGGCTTACATGTTCAGACATGTCGCACGGAATCGACACATAGCCACAATTTATTTTGTGTTATTTATTTCTGTGTTATATCTACGGAGACTTGAGAGACTCTATGTGGTGATTTCTTCTAACCGTGGACGAATCAAAAGACAAGATAAGATTAACAAGAACATTTATTAGCTTACATACATCCGACTTGGGTTTTACACAAATTGAGAAATTATACCCCAAAAATACAACCTGACTGGATAAGAAAGAATAAATGACATATCAAATATTTTATATTTTTTAAAAGAAAAATAGATGGGAACTGAGTTTTTCCAAGATAGATTAGATTAGATTATAGCAATTTTAAATTTTAGGACAATAAAAAAAAAAAAATACTTTGTGACTATATTAAAAAATATTTGTAGAAATAAACACAATTTGATTGAATTATTATTTACTTATAAAAGTTTTATTATGTTAAAACTTATTTTCATGTAGAGCAATATGTATTTTAATATTCTACTTACCTTCAATAAGATTTTCAGAATTATTATTTTCAGAACTTGTACTAGTTACATAAGGGTTAACATAGATTCGTGACTGTCCCAAACTAGGTAAATGTCTGTTGTCATTATTTTGTACTTGCTGAAATCTTGGATAAGTTTCAGGTGTGGAAGGGATATATAATCTGTTAGACAAGGGAACATTTGTTACTTTAGATGATGATGGCTGACTGGAATCACCAACATTTCTCTGTGCTCCAATGCTAGTAGATGATGCTGATTGTAGAGGAGATGATGATCTTAATAATGGCCCAATATTTTGGTTTGATGTCTGATTTAATGGTGATAACCTATTGGAATTTTGTGTGTGATTCTGTGATGCTTTAGCACATTTTTGGGCTAAACTGGTTGGCTGCACAGGTTGCTGAACTTCTCCGGTGTTTCCCCCTTTTCGCTGAAAGGCAGGATTTTTTTTACGAGGTTGATGATTTATAGTTGTCCATACATTAACAACTAAATGAAATAAATTTTTTATAAGTTTAAAATTTAATATTAATGTTGATTATGTTATTTATAATATATTAAATTACGTAAACTAAAAATTTTTTACTTACTGGGAAGATTTGGTGGTGTTTCTTTTTTAACGTATTTTCCAGCAACACCATCACTTAAATATTTTAAATCTTTCTTTTTAGATAACATCAGAAATTTTATATCAGTTCATCTTCTAATCTATACTAAGAAAAATTATTTATATATTAACAAGTAAGTAATGGAAATCCTCAAAAACATTCAATCCGAATGTAAAATATATTTCTAACTTACATTTTTGTTAATAATGCTATCAATAACAAGATAATCTAAAATATATCAATTACTTCATGTAAGATAACGTATTCTGTATGACAACTTTCAAAATACATCAACTCCATGTAATATCAGGAGAAACAAACTCTACGATTGTAGGAGTTGATGCTTTTTATTTGGTTAAATGTTTTTCAGGATGTCTCCATCTCATCAGAGGTTCAAAGTTTGATCTTTGTGGGTCTGATTTAACCAAATAAAAAGCATCGACTCCTATAAATCATCTTCATTTGTATTTCACCTGATATTCTATATGATGTGCTATAACAACAGTAATAATAATAATAAGGAATAATTATAAAATTATTTGTACCTTAGTTAATTATAGATATTATTATTAACAAGTTGAAAGGTCCAATGCAGGCATTGGGCATACTAAATTACAAATAAAAATAATAATATATCGAGTATTATACTGTAAAATTTATTTAAGTGTAATTTATATTGTTATTTTAAGTATAATTTATATTAATTTAAATAATAGCTAAAGGAGCCCCTAGAGGCCATTTTTGGTGTACCGTGACAGAAAATGACCATTTTTTCAGCTTTATATAGTGGATAATGTTAATATATCTCAACATTTGCTACATTAACATATTTATATCAAAATTTAAAATAGTATGTTAAATGATCAAAAATTTACTATTGGAATATATAATAATGCTGAGACATTTAGTATTATTATTTTACTTATATTCATTAAAATATTATTTAACGTAAAAATTTCAAATATTTTTAGAATTCAAATAAATGATAACAATTCAAGCCTCTTCCAGCAGAAATTTGATAAGTAAAATTTCTGCTGGGAGAGACTTGAATTGTTATCATTTATTCAATTTGCAAGTTAACAAGAATTCAAATATTTGTATTTGTAGAATACAAATATTTGAATTCTTATTAACTTGCAAATTGAAATTTTAGTTTTTTGTAGAATACAAAGAACTAAAATTTTTCAAAGTCTATATAATAATTGATATTTTTAAAACACATATATTAACAATTGCCAATAAAATAAAATTTTTAACTTTTTTTGTATAGAAACATTAGATTTGCTGGAAAATCATTTCCATCAATTTTAATGGTGAGAATTATAGAACAATTCCCAAATTTTCCAAATAAGAACCAAATAAATTGAATTAAAAAAAACAGAACAGAGTAATTAAATAACATAACTCCATGTTATTTTTGTTCATTATTCTACATTATATATCATTTTAATGTTATCAGTGAACAATGTATGTCTTTGTTCTTCTGTTTTCTCCCCTAATGCCTTAATTAACAATTTTCACACTTAGTAATATGAATTTCCCCCCCTTTCAAATTACACCACCACATACCATTAAGCCTCTTTTCATTCTTAGGTTCTATTATGAAACAATAAAATATAAAATAAAAAATTGAATGCAAATCTACAAAATTACAGCTAAAGTGAAAGATTATAGTGACTAAAATGTTTCCTTTTTTTGTTAAAATGCTGTATAAAATTTCTTAGTTTCATTCTTCTACCAGAAGAGTGAATACAAAAAACATTGGCAATATGTATGTTAATGCTATGCACATTATTCTCAGTTAATTTCAGTTATATAGAGAAACTTGTCTATGGTAGTAATGCAGCATATAGCTATGACATCATTATCCCATAGTCACTTTCTTGATGCACGTAAAGCACTCCAGAAGACAATCGCCTGCCTAGGAACAGAGGAATTATGCATCTGAAAAGAGGCCTTCCAACAATGAAACCCTACGGGTAATATCCAAATCTACAATTATGTAATTATGTTATCCAATTGTGGAATGATGTGCCAATAGGTATGTTCTTTTATCCATTTAAAACAAAAATCCATATAATAAGGATGCATATATATATATATATAAGTTCATATGCATTACATGCATTTGTATTTAACCCTTATTTGAAAGATTTCTGGCCTATAACACATTATGCAGTAGTTTGTAATTTTGTGTTTACTTGTTTTCATTAAAAAATTTCAGAATTTTGCCTAATATATAATTAAATGCAATATTTTATAATCATTATTATACATCACACAACTATTTGACACTGAGGTAAGACATTATCCAAAAGGAAAACAAGTAAAGTACAATCTTCTGTTATAAGTTCTGACTGTCCAGCTGGATATGTATATTCAGCAATTAACTTAGCACATCCAGAATAAGACCTTACAAGTTCTGCTATAAAGATGCTTCTACATCACACATTTTCAGTTATATTTATTCTTAAAAAAATCCAGTAACAAGTTGCTAACTTTCCCAACAACATTTAAAACTGCATATGGAACCATCTGTTATGATATTTTATTTAAAAAACTTTTTATATTTTTAATTATTATAAAGTAGCATAATGCTTAATTTTGAGAACAGAAATGGGTTTTATAAAAAATTGTAAATGCTAACAACAAGTAAAATCATCATTAAGAATGACCCTACTTAAGATATAAGACACCACCCACTTTATCTCCCCACTCCCTTGACCTTTAATCACCAAAATTTAATAGCATCAATCCCCCCTAATAAACAAGCCTCCCTGCAAAATTTCAGAAATTGTTGATGAAAAGCACAGGAGTTATTAAGTTTCAAAGAGGGTGAACAAAATCATGCCCCCACATACATTAATATTCTTATATATACAGAAAAACCCAATTTTTTTTTTTTTTTTTTCATTTCTCCACATTTCAAGGTGTCCAAAAATGTAAAAATCTTGGAAGGAGGGTCATTTTTTGACCAAATGTCATACTTTCCCTCTGTTATATATAACAGAGACAGGAAAGTAATAGTATAAAATATAAAAATAATTGCACACTATTTTGTTGTTGTGTATGTAATAAGTATTTTTACTAAACATAATGTTTTTCCTTTTCCATTGATACAAAAATATAAGAATTATTTCTATTTGATTATTATTGGTATTTCAATATACATTAATAAATAAACTTACTTGGAAAAATGATATATGGCCTTGCCTAGTATATATAATTCCTATAAAATGAATGATGATTCAAGAGAATGATTCATATATTCTTGAAAATAAATATTCAAAATTGGATTTCAATAATTTAGTTTCTAGATATCAAAATACAAGTTATAGGTTGGCAAGATACATATTGAATCAATCAAATAAATAATATTTATCTAACAGAAATCATATACAATATTTACATTAATTATATAATTATGATATAATAAATAAAGTGATTAAAAAATAAAACATTCTAAAATAAAAGTAAATAGACAAAGTACAGTGGTGCCTCGTATAACATACTTAATTCGTTCCAGGTGCATGTCCATTAAGTGAAAAGTCCATTATACGAAACACATTTTCCCATAGATATACATGTTAAAACATAATTCGTTCCATAGCATAAAATAACCGTACCATAAAAAAAATGAAAATGGAGCAGTCACCAATTATGCCTGGTAGTGAGATGTTGTGAGGTGGTGGAGGAACATTTTTTCATATATTCATACAGATACAGACTTTTTACACATTGCAGCAGGTCTCTTTTTATTGTTTTTTAACTGGAGTCAGATTTAGAAGAAGCTACCAGAGCTTGCAGGGTCAACTCCTCTTGTTCCATCCTTTGTTTTCTTACAGCTGGCTTCTTGAACACATGTCCAAGGTGGTCTGTTTCTCTCTCTTCTTCAACACTTGTTGGAAATGACGAGCAAGGGTGTCATTGTATAGATCATTGATCCTGTTGGCCTCAGCTCTGTTTAGATAATGAGTGTTGGTAAACTTCTGAACCTCTCCCCATTCGACAAGGAAGTTTTTGTCAATTTTCACTCCTTCTGATGATTTCTTGCTTTGTTTCAATTGAAGTCATCTTTCTGTTTTTTTAGAAGCCGTGATTTGCAGAACACTTAAATAAATGTAAATACCCCCCCTGCACTGAGGTGATGTACTGTATGTAATAAACAAGAGAGCAAGCCGAATCCCAACGGGAGCTCTGTACTTCAGATATACTAATAATATATTCTAATAATACTAATATATTATAAAAATAGCAGATTGTCATTGGCAACGGCAAACGAGTGGAAACATCATTTGCACTTGTTCGCAGAAAGTTCGTTGCTCGAGTCACGTAACGGCCAAACAGAAAGTCCGTTGCTCGAGTCACGTAACGGCCAAACAGAAAGTCCGTTGCTCGAGTCACGTAACGGCCAAACAGAAAGTCCGTTGTTCGCAGCGTCCGTTATTCGAGGCATAACTGTATATAGTTTTGCACAGAAGTCATAAACAATGTTGTAAAAAAAATTAAAATGCTATTTAAAATTATTGCAATATAAGAAAAAAACAATATATAGATCTAAACTCAAAACTGAAATCATCTTAGAAACAAAACAGTAAAGGAAACTTTTGATGGTCATCTTTCAAATAAAAAAGTCTACAATTAAACATAATAATTTGAGTTAAATCTATCAACAAATCAGATTTTCTGTAAAAAAATATTCTTCTCGGAATAAATATATAATGTATTAAAATTGAATTCTGACATAGAAAACTACAGCTATCAATAAAGCCTCTAGTTATATTACCATAATATAATGCAATGAAAATTTTTATTTAATGCTTCATTTCCAACTGACTCCAGAACCCAATTAACTTACCCAGAATGATATTAAGAATAAAGGTGGAAAGTATGATGTTAAGACACCTCATCTGTTTAGTACATAGACTGAGAAAGTGGCAGATCTATCCCATAACATATCAAATATTTTTGAAGTATTATCTTTTGAAAATTTATCACCACACATTTTATTACATTTATAAAGTTTATATTGTGATATATAGCTGATGATTAATAATCATCATGATATATACATCAGATAAAAACTCAATCATCTCTTTCTCTTTCACATATTTTATCAATACAAGTTTTTTAAATCAATTTTTTTATCAAGTATCAACAAATTCCATTCAGTTATCTATTTCAGATAGTATTTTTTGTGATAAGATTAACATTATTACATTCTTTAAATTGTATCATCAAATTTAACATAATTTAATACAATAACATTGATTAAAAATAGATTTAAAATTGTGCAATTATAACTGATTTTTATTTTCTTTACTCAATACATTGTTATGATTACATTTCTTTATAAATAGACAAAAAGTTTAATCTTTAACATGCCACATTTTAGATTTTATAAGATGCACAGAATATTTAGGAAAGTATTTGGTGTATTTAAGCCAACCCACACCTTTGGCACTCAACCCCAAAATTGTTTTACTGTATTCTAGTTTTAAAAAAAGTAAAATTAGAATGCACATTTTTATTTATTAGAGTAAAAGAGGAGTTTAAAAGCAGATATTTACAATTAAAATTTATCTTTACAATATTCTACATACATACATGCAAAGGCTGTTTAGCTGTAGCACCTAATAATAATAATAATAATGATAATAATGAAACATTTATATTCAAGAGTGGGCTAGGTAGAGGTTACCTGTAACCTACAGAAGGATTTTTAGGGAATTTACTATCCTATAGGCAAGCACAACTTCAAATATATGACACAAGACAATTTTTTGAGCCTTTTTTCAGACAAAAGTTATGTCATATTCTGTAGAATACAGTAATTTTTTTTTAATTTATGTAATTCAAGTCTAATAATTTAGATGAAAGTTTTTTGAGAATGAAGATGATTATTAGTCAAATATTAGATACTATTTTTCCTAGCAATTAATTATCACTTATTACATCTATTTAAATTATTAAAATCTCAATTCCCATTCATTACAAATAACTTATTAAAAAATTTTTGAATATATTTTGAAAAATGAACTAAATGAAGATTAAATCTAAACACTCAGATTTAAAAATAACTTAATCATTTTTAATTTATCCAAAAGAAGAAAAATTTTGGTAAAGTCAAGGTTTAGAATCTAATACATTCTGTTTTTTAAATCAACTGTGAAAACATTGATTTTAAATCATTCAAGAAACTTTTTTAAAGTTTCTTAAATAAAAGTTCTCTATTTCACATAAGATTTTCATTTTCCCAGCTGTTATATGTAACAGAGAGAAAGTATCACAATCGGTCAAAAAATGATCCCCAAGATTTTTAAATTTTTGGACTTGGGACCTTGAAATTTCAAGAAATGCAAAAGTGTTCAGGGAATTTTTCTGTATGTATAGCTTTCTGTCGACAATTTCTGAAATTCTTCAGAGAGGTTTGTTTATTAGGTGATTGATGCATTTAAATTTTGGTGGTTAAAGGTCGATGGGGGAGATAAAGAGAGTCGTGTCTGATATCTTCAGTAGTGTCAGACTTAATGACGATTTTACACGTTATTAGCATTTACAATTTTTTATAAAACCTATCCCTATCCTCAAAATTAAGCTTTTTGTCATTTTATAATAGTTAAAAATAAGTTTTTTAAATAAAATATCATAACAGATAGCACCATCAAATGTTGCAAGAAAAATTAAGCAACTCATTGCTAGATTTTTTTTATTGATATATATTAATAATATATATAGTCCAAAATATAAGTGGATAGTATAAAATTGTTTGCGTATTTTGGAATGAATTAACTTGTAATGCAAATGTTTATATATATATTGGCACCTTAAATAAAGGACAAATTTGTACTCTGTATGTTGACTTTTCAAAATATATTTTAAGTAAAAATCAAATATTTTCTTTTTCTGTCTTGATAAGATAATAAATATTGTATTTGTTCAAAGCACATTTACTTCGTTAAGTATACTGTTTGTAATATAGAAGATTAACACATTCCAAAAATGCATAACTAATAGCTTGTTTTAACTTTTAATTATCATTTTAATTATGTCTTGTGTCAATTTTAGCTTTCTTGATATTTAAAAAACAAATTATTGTAAATTAAATTATTTACAAAAACATATTATATAAAAAGAAAGTCTAAAAGATTTATTTTAGTTCTATCTCATAACTTTCTCAAAAATTATTTGCACTATTTAAAAACAATTTAATCAACTATGAACTTCACTTTTTCTTTTTTTAATTCAAATTCAAAATTGATATAAATAATTAAATAATTCAAAGTGTTGTGTCTAACTGTTAAAAATGCAACTTTAAACTTTTATTTTGTGATAATTTAATTAAACATGAATTTGGTACTTAAGTAAATAGAAAGCAATTTCTTAAAAAGGCTAAGTATTTGTTTCTAATAAAAATAAAATGAACATTAAATAAGTTTCAAAACATCAACATACATAGACTTTCAATTTAACAGACAAAAAATTATCAGTCCTAAATGAAAATTTTATAACCTTTTTTTCTATTTGTGGATGGAACATGCTAAAACTGGTTCAATGAATCAATGTTTGTTATTAATGTATGTTTTTAAAACACATTTGATTTAATGTACTTTTGGCAATAGAGGAACTTTTTCCCTCCAATTAGTGAATTAAATCGAGGACCCACGCTATTTATAAAATGAGATCAACATTAGGACATTGAAAATATCAAATTTTTCTTAAAGACTATTCAGCTATTTCCAAATATGCAAAATAGATATATTTTTAAGAAATTTTTAACCAGTAAATTTATTATTATTAAGACATTTTACAGCCACTAAATGATTTTTTTTTAATAATTACAATTAGCTAAATAGAAAAAGTTCATATCGTTAACATTCTAATAGCATTTTCACTTGCATTAGAATACTTTTGAAAAAATCGTTTAATTTTTTTCCCCCTCTTTTTCTACTTTAAATATACAAACATGAAGAAGAATTTTCCATATCTACAATACATTTGTTTTTAAATTCTATCCACTTTTTAATTTATAAATATTCAAAAATATGTTTCATAAGACACACCATCTATTAATATAAAAACAATAAAGTACATAAAGTCACAAAAGAAAAACTTATAGATAAATAAATCTGTAAGGGATTACTTAGATCCGAGTAATATTTTATCATAGATTTCTATAAATACAAATAAAAATAAATTGATTATATACTAAAATATATGCTTAATATATATCAGAATATTAATTATTATTTATTAATATGCAATTATCAGTTTAAAATCATATAAATCAGTAACTAATGAAAACAGTAGATTTGCTTGTTTCTTCACTCCCACATTTTTTTGCTTTACTTGTCAAGAGTAACATATTGGCTGTGTTCAGCAGACTCAACAGTCGTAACCGAGCAAATCGGTAGCTGTTACATAGCAACCTGGATCTGCCAAACAACGAGCGACGACGTTGCATCAGAACAAAAAGCCTCATCGGATAGCGATAGGTAGCATAAACGAAAGACGCTACCAAATGACGTCGAAACACCAAACACATTCCAAAAGAACGATTATATTTTATTAATAGATTGGTTTAAAAATTCTATGTATGGAACTCCATACAACTTATGCTACCGTAGAGGACATTCGGCAGAAAAACACTCAACAGCTCCAGAACTATTGAGTCTGCCGAACACAGACTGAACAGTTGCAAAGACAGATTACCAACCATCACAGCCTGAAGGTGTAAACTAAGAATATTAAATTACTAGTTTCATCTTGTTTTTAATGCAATATTCTTGTTCATCTACTGTAAATATGTAAACTCAGTTAAACTGATTTATAGTTTTAATTAAAGCTTGAAAGATTTTATTATTATTATTATTATAAGAAAATATAAAAGCAAATACTTTATTAAACAAATAATAAATAAATATATTTAAGTAAAGCAATGTGCTAACTCAATGCTTTACACACATTCATTGATTAACATGGAGAAGAAAATGTCAGAAAAATCTTACATTTCTTTTCTTTTTCTACTTATCCTTAGCGGGAAATTTCGATAATATTTATCTAATTCTCGAAAAATATTCTAGCGGATATATTAAATAAATAGGAAAAACGAATTAAATAATAAATAAATAAAACGGGCTTCGTCTCACGCTTTGTGTGTTTATAGAAAGAAACAACTCCGACCTCTGGTGTTGAAAATTGTCAGTTCGTCTGCCACAAACATTTTTTTAATTAAAAATAATTATTTTTGTGAAAATTATTTAATCTTAATATTTTAATTGAAAATATGTTACAATTTATGGTATTTTGTATAATTGACGAATTTTTGTTCGATTCAAAAAGTGGGATAATGATCTACACATTCTACGATATCGGGTGGATGGCCGAGCAGTCAAGGTGACAGCCTACCGCTCTGGGGATCCGGAATCGAATTCGAAAAATCCCCAGAAATTTTTCGTCCGGATATGTTGGGCCCCGACCATCACCCGACCGCCTCACTATGGGCCTGAACGAACCCATAATGGGTTTGCTAAAAGAAGCCCTCTTAGCAGTGCCGGCCCGAGATAAGTTTTAGGATGGAGCAAGATCCTATTATGGCGCCTCCCTTGGTTGCCCTTAATTTATACCCTTTAATTTTCTTTACCACTGAGGCGCTCCCTAGGTCTTAGCATCTGGAGCGGCTGCTCCGTTCGCCCGATGATAGGGCCGGCTCTGCCTCTTAGTGCCCACAGGGCGGAAAGAGTTAAGAATAAATAAAAGCGGGTTTATAAATTCTGAGATCCGTTCGTATACAATATATAAAAAATACATTTATAATGCATCCACAGAGATGGCAGAAATGAAATTAATTACATGAAATAAGTAAATATATACGTAAAAGAAACATATAAATATATAACATCTTTATTTCGTATATGGACTTCATTTAATTACTTTGACAATTTACAGAACATTTTTCATTACAACAAACTTTCAGTTTAAAATCATTTTTTCGGAGGTCCCTCAAGTTTATTATAAGATAAATATAAAATCTATAAAAATCCACCCGAACAAATGTTTTACGTTTAAAAAAGAGGACATATCCGGGAAAAGAACATATACACAGTGGCGGAATTACAATGGCTCAAAATCATTCGACCGAACCAGACCCGAACGTATCAAGCAAAAAGCCTATGTACGATCAATGATCAAAATAATTGTTTCGATCAAAGGTTCGGATGATTCTTTTTCAGTCAAGGGCTAAAGGCTTTTTCGGAGGGGGGTGTAAGCCCAAGATCCTTTACGGTGAGATTGGGCCAGTATTAGAATTTCGAACTGTGACACATAAAACCTAGTTACAGTAACTTCATTGACTAATCCTGTATATATAAGAATGTAGTAAAGGATGTGGGTTATAAAATTATTAAAGAACTAGCTTACCAATCGCGCATTGCTGCGATCTCAGAAGAAAGGAAATTCAAGCAAACTCGTTATGATAAAATTAAATTTACATTTTATCACTTTCATTGAAACTTAATATTATTATTCATTTTCATCGGGAAAACATTTCAAAGTGTCGTTTCAACAGTGCCGGCCCGAGGCAAGTTTAAGGATGGAGCGAGATCCTATTATGGCCCCCTTGGTCAGTAGCGTAGCGAACATAACTGGCGCTCGGGGCACGACACTTTATTGGCGCCCCCTCCAGAAACACATATAGTTTGTCTTGGAGACCATTTGCGCGCCCCTCTGCGAGTGGCGCCCGGTGCTTGATGCACCCCTCACTACGCCACTGCCCTTGGATGCCCCCAAATTTATACCCTTTAATTTTCTTTACCACTGAGGCGCCCCTTAGGACTTAGCGCCTGGATCGGCTGCTCTTTTCGCCCTATGGTAGGGCCGGCTCTGCGTTTCAATTTTANCTGGATCTGCCAAACAACGAGCGACGACGTTGCATCAGAACAAAAAGCCTCATCGGATAGCGATAGGTAGCATAAACGAAAGACGCTACCAAATGACGTCGAAACACCAAACACATTCCAAAAGAACGATTATATTTTATTAATAGATTGGTTTAAAAATTCTATGTATGGAACTCCATACAACTTATGCTACCGTAGAGGACATTCGGCAGAAAAACACTCAACAGCTCCAGAACTATTGAGTCTGCCGAACACAGACTGAACAGTTGCAAAGACAGATTACCAACCATCACAGCCTGAAGGTGTAAACTAAGAATATTAAATTACTAGTTTCATCTTGTTTTTAATGCAATATTCTTGTTCATCTACTGTAAATATGTAAACTCAGTTAAACTGATTTATAGTTTTAATTAAAGCTTGAAAGATTTTATTATTATTATTATTATAAGAAAATATAAAAGCAAATACTTTATTAAACAAATAATAAATAAATATATTTAAGTAAAGCAATGTGCTAACTCAATGCTTTACACACATTCATTGATTAACATGGAGAAGAAAATGTCAGAAAAATCTTACATTTCTTTTCTTTTTCTACTTATCCTTAGCGGGAAATTTCGATAATATTTATCTAATTCTCGAAAAATATTCTAGCGGATATATTAAATAAATAGGAAAAACGAATTAAATAATAAATAAATAAAACGGGCTTCGTCTCACGCTTTGTGTGTTTATAGAAAGAAACAACTCCGACCTCTGGTGTTGAAAATGTCAGAAAAATCTTACATTTCTTTTCTTTTTCTACTTATCCTTAGCGGGAAATTTCGATAATATTTATCTAATTCTCGAAAAATATTCTAGCGGATATATTAAATAAATAGGAAAAACGAATTAAATAATAAATAAATAAAACGGGCTTCGTCTCACGCTTTGTGTGTTTATAGAAAGAAACAACTCCGACCTCTGGTGTTGAAAATTGTCAGTTCGTCTGCCACAAACATTTTTTTAATTAAAAATAATTATTTTTGTGAAAATTATTTAATCTTAATATTTTAATTGAAAATATGTTACAATTTATGGTATTTTGTATAATTGACGAATTTTTGTTCGATTCAAAAAGTGGGATAATGATCTACACATTCTACGATATCGGGTGGATGGCCGAGCAGTCAAGGTGACAGCCTACCGCTCTGGGGATCCGGAATCGAATTCGAAAAATCCCCAGAAATTTTTCGTCCGGATATGTTGGGCCCCGACCATCACCCGACCGCCTCACTATGGGCCTGAACGAACCCATAATGGGTTTGCTAAAAGAAGCCCTCTTAGCAGTGCCGGCCCGAGATAAGTTTTAGGATGGAGCAAGATCCTATTATGGCGCCTCCCTTGGTTGCCCTTAATTTATACCCTTTAATTTTCTTTACCACTGAGGCGCTCCCTAGGTCTTAGCATCTGGAGCGGCTGCTCCGTTCGCCCGATGATAGGGCCGGCTCTGCCTCTTAGTGCCCACAGGGCGGAAAGAGTTAAGAATAAATAAAAGCGGGTTTATAAATTCTGAGATCCGTTCGTATACAATATATAAAAAATACATTTATAATGCATCCACAGAGATGGCAGAAATGAAATTAATTACATGAAATAAGTAAATATATACGTAAAAGAAACATATAAATATATAACATCTTTATTTCGTATATGGACTTCATTTAATTACTTTGACAATTTACAGAACATTTTTCATTACAACAAACTTTCAGTTTAAAATCATTTTTTCGGAGGTCCCTCAAGTTTATTATAAGATAAATATAAAATCTATAAAAATCCACCCGAACAAATGTTTTACGTTTAAAAAAGAGGACATATCCGGGAAAAGAACATATACACAGTGGCGGAATTACAATGGCTCAAAATCATTCGACCGAACCAGACCCGAACGTATCAAGCAAAAAGCCTATGTACGATCAATGATCAAAATAATTGTTTCGATCAAAGGTTCGGATGATTCTTTTTCAGTCAAGGGCTAAAGGCTTTTTCGGAGGGGGGTGTAAGCCCAAGATCCTTTACGGTGAGATTGGGCCAGTATTAGAATTTCGAACTGTGACACATAAAACCTAGTTACAGTAACTTCATTGACTAATCCTGTATATATAAGAATGTAGTAAAGGATGTGGGTTATAAAATTATTAAAGAACTAGCTTACCAATCGCGCATTGCTGCGATCTCAGAAGAAAGGAAATTCAAGCAAACTCGTTATGATAAAATTAAATTTACATTTTATCACTTTCATTGAAACTTAATATTATTATTCATTTTCATCGGGAAAACATTTCAAAGTGTCGTTTCAACAGTGCCGGCCCGAGGCAAGTTTAAGGATGGAGCGAGATCCTATTATGGCCCCCTTGGTCAGTAGCGTAGCGAACATAACTGGCGCTCGGGGCACGACACTTTATTGGCGCCCCCTCCAGAAACACATATAGTTTGTCTTGGAGACCATTTGCGCGCCCCTCTGCGAGTGGCGCCCGGTGCTTGATGCACCCCTCACTACGCCACTGCCCTTGGATGCCCCCAAATTTATACCCTTTAATTTTCTTTACCACTGAGGCGCCCCTTAGGACTTAGCGCCTGGATCGGCTGCTCTT
Organism: Centruroides sculpturatus; assembly: GCF_000671375.1. Taxonomy (NCBI): domain Eukaryota; kingdom Metazoa; phylum Arthropoda; class Arachnida; order Scorpiones; family Buthidae; genus Centruroides; species Centruroides sculpturatus. Next base: position 678,944 of record NW_019384528.1, read on the forward strand.
TTCGCCCTATGGTAGGGCCGGCTCTGCGTTTCAATTTTATTTATTTATTGGAGTGCTTTGTGGATACACGATATTTTTTGTTTTTCCGTCTGGTGTGTACACGAATAAATCAAAAGATTTTCCGACGCATGAGTTGGCCACATACAGTTGTCCCAAGGACAATATACTACAAGGATAGCCAGATCCCTATTCTACAATGTTAGCCAGGAATGGCAAGTTACTGACGTCACACGTGTCCAGACCTCTTTGTTTACCTAGAGCAGGGTGTGCACGTGTTTAGTTTTCGCTTTTAATATTCGTCCAATTTTGTGATTAACGAAGTGATTTATTTTAATATTTCTGTAATTGTTTTATTTGACTAAGTTTTTTTATAAGGTAAGATGATTAAATATAAGTCATTAA
>NW_019384528.1:680267-683778 GCF_000671375.1 Centruroides sculpturatus
TCTTGCCCTCCAAAGGTAAGTGTATACAGGGTATTGCCGGCGGGGCTGGAAGGCGGCCGTTTCTTGCCCTCCAAAGGTGGTTGGTAAGTCTTGTAGCAAGTACGTATTAGGTATATTCTTTGATATTAAAGGTGCTTTTGATCACCTATGGTGGCCCTCGATTATGAGTGAATTAAGGTATAGGCAGTGTCTTAATGATTTATATAGGTTATTAAAGGACTATTTGTCAAGGAGAGAGGTGGTATACGAGGAAGCCAACCTAAGGGTGGTAAAGAAGGTAAATAGGGGATGTCCTCAGGGGTCGGTCTTGGGACCTGTCCTCTGGAACTTGGTTTTTGATGGTGTCCTAAGGATTTTTAATAGTTATGGTGTTAATTATATTGCTTATGCTGATGATTTGGTTTTAATAATATCCGGTAATTCGAGGAGAGAGCTGGAGTTCCATGGTGATAAATGGGTTGTATTGCTGAATAATTGGTTATTGGCTAATAAGCTGGAGCTGTCGGTTGATAAGACGGTGGCGATTTTACTGAAAGGTATTATGAGCAAGGATCGGCCGCCAAGGGTCAAGCTTGGTAATAAAATAATTAAGGTTGCTGACTCGGTTAAGTATCTTGGTATACATATTGGGGCCAATATGAGTATTACGCTACATGTCACGTCTATCACTGATAAGTGTATAAAGGTAGACAAACGTTCTTGTTTTTCCCAACAATTATGGAAAGGTTGAGGGCACACTGGGTTCAACCGGACTATTACTTGTCTCAAATTATTACAGGGCATGGGGATTTTAATCAAAAATTATTTTCTTTCGGGTTAACTTCATCTCCATTCTGTGAGTGCGGAGAGGTGGATACTCTTGAACACTTTGTATTTCATTGCCCGATATATTCGAGATATAGAATAGAATTAGAATTATTAGATATAAGTATAGAACATTATAATATGATAATGCAGAATAAAAATAAATTTAAACGAATATATAATATTTTAAAAGATANGACTAATCGAACCGTCTAGTAGCTGGTTCCCTCCGAAGTTTCCCTCAGGATAGCTGGTGCTCGATCGGAATCAGTCTCATCCGGTAAAGCGAATGATTAGAGGCCTTGGGGCCGAAACGACCTCAACCTATTCTCAAACTTTCAATGGGTGAGAAGTCCGGTTTACCCGACTGAAGCCCGGACGATTCTCAGGATGTGAGTGCCCAGTGGGCCACTTTTGGTAAGCAGAACTGGCGCTGTGGGATGAACCAAACGCCGGGTTAAGGAACCCGATGCAAGACGCTCATGAGATCCCATGAAAGGTGTTGGTTGCTATAGACATTTAATTGTAAAGTAAATAGAGGGCTGTCTGTCTTTAAGCTACAGACTTTTGCCCTATGGAAGTAGGAAGGAAGAGAAAGCATGAGATGTGAAGTGTGAAAAACAGGGAGATAGGACAGTGGGAAAGAAGTCATGGGCCCCAGAGCGCTTGCATCGGGTCATTTATTAAAACAAAATAACAAAATATTACAAACGGCACTCAGCTCGAGGCCTCAATCACATCGTAAAATTTGCACAGTAATTACAGCATAGGTGTACAGAAGACAAATCTTCTTCGCTGTCCTCGTCTTCTTCGCTTTCTTATACAACATATTTACAAACAGGCTTATACATTACAGCCAACCAATCAATTATGCCCGACAATTTAAAACAGAATAACAATATTTACAAAGCCGTGAGTTTACAAAGCTGTCCAGGACTATCTACAACCACCTTTAAAGAAGGTGAGTCTGCTACAGCCACTACTTGTGGCTCTGAGAAACAATCTGACCATAAATCCATCCTGGATAAAGGGTTGTAAACACAGCAGAATTTCGGTGTAACAAGAAAGCCAAACCAGACAACTACCCAATACACTCGATGGGTAGCGCAAAAACAGTTGCTGTCCTTATTGCTGAATAAGCTTCCGAAATTATGAATACTTGCGTAGTTCGTTAATGTAACTTGGACAAGACTTGTCCAAGGTATTATGTTTGTAGTCTGTCTGTTTGTTCCTGTAGCAATTGGCGCATCTCACATCTTTGTCTTTTGGGCACTCTCTATAAAGGTGGGCATCTCCGCAGTGACTGCATGTCGTTTCTTTCGAAGGGCACTGGTTGGCAAAATGTCCAAACCCTAGGCATTTGAAACATCTTTTGATTGAGATGAAATCAAAGACTGGACATCTTGCCCAGCCCAGATTTATTGTACCCTCTTTTATAATCATCTCTCGAAACATAGGCGTTACCTCCAGAACCCATGACACGCAGTGTTGATCTTTTTGTGGAAGTGAAAACTTCACTGTTATTTCTTCATTGACGAATTTTTGTGAGATGTTTGTGTTAAAACACTCATTCTGTTCATAAAGCATATCAAGGATTTCTTCCTGTTTGATGGATTTCGGGACTGACACCAATTTAATTCTAGGCAACCGTTTCTGCGATGTTTTAGTTGTTAATTCCTTCACTTTTATTAATTCCTTAGCCATAGTATTCATGTCTTCCGTGCAGTACAGGTCTATTGCCACTCCGCCTTGGTTTATTTTTCTAAGACCTTTGATCCCGATTCCTAAGTGTACCGGATTGATTTCCTTTATCAAGATCTGCTTAGTGTCCTCAGAAGTATTTCCCTTGTTTTTGCTATATACCAGTACAGTGTACTGTGGTACAGAAGTCTTAATCTTAACTTCTGGTTGAGTTTTCCCAAGTTTAAGAACTTCGCTATAGCTAATTTTTTGCTCTTTTACACTAGTTCCTTTATGTAAGTTATCATTAAGATCTTTAATACCTCCTTTAACAGTTAAGATTTCTTCCATCGTTTTTTCAGTATTTGCTTGTATTAATTCTGTTATTTCCGACTTAAGTTTATTTCTAATTTCACTCTCTTTGTTCTGATCTAGATTACAACGGTTTGTCATTTTCTTTATGTCACTAATGTCTTGTTTAATTTTCTTCAATTCTGTCATTGTTAACTCATTATGTAAATCTAGCATTTTACTAACTTCCTCTTTGGTAATAGTATTTTCTATATTAACTCTTGATTCCGATTTTTCCCTAATTTCTTTTAAGTTTTCTTCGGCAAGATAAATAATCTTTGTCATTTGTTCTATTAAGAACCGTTTGTGATCTATTGTCGATAATCGACCGTTAGGATTCTCTATTATATAATTTTTCGTCTCTTCTACCATAAGGAATGCCTCCTCCAAAAAGGCTTCAATTTTATCGCTTTCTACGTCCGACATCTTTAAAAACTTAATTTGTTAATAATAAAAACCGTTAATGCAATGCTAGTAAACTAAGCCAATGACTAGCAAAGTACTGAATGGAAGTAGTAAGTTGTAAAAATAACCTTGAAAATACTTCCTGTTTACTATATTTAACTCGCTGTATTCGGCGCCAGATGGTCTGACAAAACAACAACAGGTGTCCGAGCAACGGCCGTTCCTATGGCAACGGCCGTTATAAAAAACCGTCGTTAGCGTTAAGTGAGGA
>NW_019384528.1:684324-689324 GCF_000671375.1 Centruroides sculpturatus
CTCTGGTGGAGGTCCGCAGCGATTCTGACGTGCAAATCGATCGTCAGACCTTGGTATAGGGGCGAAAGACTAATCGAACCGTCTAGTAGCTGGTTCCCTCCGAAGTTTCCCTCAGGATAGCTGGTGCTCGATCGGAATCAGTCTCATCCGGTAAAGCGAATGATTAGAGGCCTTGGGGCCGAAACGACCTCAACCTATTCTCAAACTTTCAATGGGTGAGAAGTCCGGTTTACCCGACTGAAGCCCGGACGATTCTCAGGATGTGAGTGCCCAGTGGGCCACTTTTGGTAAGCAGAACTGGCGCTGTGGGATGAACCAAACGCCGGGTTAAGGAACCCGATGCAAGACGCTCATGAGATCCCATGAAAGGTGTTGGTTGCTATAGACATTCTATATGAAAGGTTATAGGAGGCATTACTCATTGGTTTATCCTCAAAGGGGATGAAATGAAGTGAGAAGAATATAGACGTGAGTCAAGATTACTGGCAGAGGCCGAAGGGGGATGAAGTTAGTGTGAAAAGAAAAATAAGAGGAAGGGGAGGTCATGAGCCGCATCGGGTTCCGTTTATTTAAAAAACAAAGTATACAAAATATGAACAAAACAGAAATATAAATACAATTTTAACATGATGAATAAAAGGCGGCAGCAGTCCAGAGTTCCATTTGAAATGATCAGCTGCTTTAAAAGAAAACTTTGTGAAGTTTTAACACAGAAAGGAGACATGCCATCTTGCATGTATATGAAGAAAGTTGTAGTGAATGACGAAAACTGCCCTGGCAGTCAATAAAGTGCGTCCTATTCCTTAAAGTACAAGATTCCCACTCGGAATTACCTGCAAATGCTTATAAACAGAGTAAACACAGGACAATGAGGCATTAGACAGGTTTGCCAACAATTTTTTGCAGCTGTTTGATGAAGCAAGGACAAGATTTATCCATTGCATTGTGGTTCGTATTGTGTAGTTTCATTTTTGTGCAATTGATGCAGTTTGCATTTCCTTGTTTTTCACAATCTNGGGGACAGAAAAGAGGAAGATTAGATGTCGAAGGAGAAGGGGAAAGAAAAGTGAGATAGGAGAGAGGGTGAAAGGGAGAAAGTCCCATGGGCGCCCTGCATCGGTCTTTATTAACGAATAAAACAATATAAATACAGAAAAATGAACAAAACAGAAAATACATAGTGCACCCGACAATAAATATCTGACAACATTCATGAGTACCCAAAATACAGAATGACGAAAACTGCCCTGGCAGTCAATAAAATGCGTCCTATTCCTTAAAGTACAAGATTCCCACTCGGAATTGCCTGCAAATGCTTATAAACACAGGACAATGAGGCATTAGACAGGTTTGCCAACAATTTTTTGCAGCTGTTTGATGAAGCAAGGACAAGATTTATCCATTGCATTGTGGTTCGTATTGTGTAGTTTCATTTTTGTGCAATTGATGCAATTTGCATTTCCTTGTTTTTCACAATCTTTGTAGACGTGTGCGCCACAGCAATGACTACAAACCTGTTCTTTCACTGTACAGTCTTTCGCGAAATGTCCGAAATCGAGACATTTAAAACAGCGTTTCACTGAGACATAGTCATAAACGTTACACCTTACCCATCCAATAAAGAGTTTTTCTTCCCTCATCATTATTTCTCTTATCATAGGTGTTGCCTCGAACACCCACGTTTGAGAATTTTGATCTTTTTGTGGAATTGCAAATTTAACTATCAGTTGATTCATGACACATTCCTTAGACAACTCCTCGGAAAAGCAGATATTCTGTTCGTATAATTTTTCAATGATTTCTTTTTTATCAATTGATTTGGGTACAGAGACGATTTTAATTGTTGGAAGTTTATATTTCTTTTCTGTGGTTTTTAATTCCTTTATGCATGCAATGGCTTTTTTCAGTCTATATGTGTCATCCGTACTTGTTAGGTCTACTGCGACCCCTCCGTTATTGATAGGTCTGATTCGTTTCACCCCAATTCCCAACTCTGTTGGACTGATTCTCTTTGTTAGGATTTCCCTTGTCTCCTCTGATTTGCAAGATTTATCATTATTGTATATAAATAAAGTATACTGGGGTGAAACAGGATGAACATTAATCATTGGTTGTGCCTTTCCTAATTTTAATACCTCGCAATAGCTCGTATTATGAGCTTGCTGTGAGCTTGTCCCGGCCGAAAAAGATTCGTTAAGGTTATTTATGTCACCTTTTACCAAGTTAATAGCCTCCATTGTCTTATTAGTGTTATCTTTAATAAGTTGTTTTATTTCTTTCTTTAAATTAGTATTTTCCTCTTTTTCTTTAGAGTTGTTCTTTATTTTTTCTTTTAGATCGTTAATTTCTTGGTTTAACTCTGTTAAAGCAGTCATTGTCTTTTCGTTTTGACTGTTAAGCAGGTTAGTTAACTCCTTTTTTGTAATAATTTCTTCACTAGAAATAATTTTATTTTTAAAAGTGGCCTCTGCCAGATGTATTACTTTGGTAACCTGCTCAATAAAGAATCGCTTGTGGTCAACTGTCGACAGACGACCATTCGGATTTTCCGCAATATATCCTTTAATCTCATCTATTATTGTAAAAGATTCCTCTAAAAAAGTCTCCATTATATCTTTCTCCGAATCAGACATCTTATGTCGAAGTACGTCCGTTAAATAAACACCAAATAACGAAAACTATCCTTTAAAATACTGAACTTAATAATCACTTAAAAATGATGTAATGAATTGAGCACCTGAACTTGAAATGATGTCATAAAAACAACACCTGTTTTACTGATGAGTCATCGACTGACGTCAATCGGCGCCGGAAAGTCTAGACACGTCAATAATAGATCGGAACAGCAACGGCCGTTACAGGTCAATGACCGTTACCAAGGCAACGATACACTGCAGTCCAGTGATGAAACTAGGTGAAAGTTCAACTCGCTCTAAATTAAATTCTATATATCCTAATAATACCAAATTTTTACTCTTGATTACTGATGACTTGCACTATCTAACGCCCAACTTTCAGTCACGGATGGCCCGCACAAAACCCGATGCGGCCCGCCGACTCCCGACACTTAACTGAATTTAAAGTGAATTAACTCCTAATCTAAAGGTCCTAGACCCACCAAATTTTCAAATTTTACTCACAGGGTAATGTTCTTGGAAATTCCGTTCCTCCGGTCCGGTTCATCGGTCCCAAGTTTCCGGAAAAACGATCCGAACTTTTCACTTTTTCCGATGTTCGTAACTCCTTAAATTTTGGGGGTAGGTCCTCGAAAGTAGCACCATTCGACACCTTAAGTCAAGACGAATCCAGCAATATCCGATTTGTCACTGTACGAAAAGAATTCACTGTTTTATTCCAAGTTAAGCAGGAGCTCAAAAACACTTGACTATCACAACTCGCTACTCGACGCCCTCTGGTTGCTATAGACACTTAATATAGATTAGAAGGCTGTCTTTCGACTTAGCCCGTTTGGGAAATGAAGGAAGAAGGGGGTATAAAGCGGATGGGAATAAAGGTTTAGTAAAGTGTGAAATGTGAAAGGAGAAGAGGGTAGGGGGATCTCATGATTATCTTGCATCGGGTAGTTTATTAGCGAAAACAAAATACAATGAATACATAGGTGGGTTTGTAAAAACCAGTTCAAATCAGTGCATGGTGCACAGATACACAGTTACAATAAACACAGGTACATTAAACGGTTACAGTTGGTGATAAGTAGATGCTAAGTTACGTGAAAGTAGAGCCGATGTTTATGCAGATAATTAAAATAGGTACATATGTTAAGTGATACCATACAGATATGGTGGAGAACAATTAAAGATAGTTCACGGGATAGGCACATAATAATAAAATATCACTGCAAGTGGTTTACAGGGTGCAAATATGGGTGCAACATACAGGGAACATGTGATAAAAGATCAAACGAGGGGTGAGTACAGATGAGAAAATAGTTAGGATGCATAGTGGAGTGTGACAGTAGTCTGTTGACATTTGAAAGACCATCTTGAAGGGGGGCGCTATTACCAATCCACCGCTAAGGGATGACATAATCTGCTGATAATTGATTCATTCCAGGTACATGGTTATTGAAGTCTGAGAGAAAGGCAGACAGAGTGGATGGGCGGTAAATGAGAGGGGTCTAAGGAGATGTGGAGCAGGATGCATAGAGAAGTAGAGGGATACTGGCCACTAAGTGGTGTAGTCGTATCTACGTGCGATTTCTTTTTTGGCTTTCAGGAGCATAGGGCAGTTGTTACTCATGGAGTTGTGGTCTTTAGCTGGGTGTTTTGCTCTGCAGCAATTTACACAGCTAGGCGGGTCTTGTTTTCTTGTGCAGTCCTTTAGTAGATGTTTGTCTCCGCAGTGGCTACAAGAATTGTTTTCTTCATTGCAGGTTCTTGCTCTGTGGCCGAAAGCTAGGCACTTGAAGCACTGAATCACTGGCAGATAGTCGTAGACTGGGCATCTACTCCAGTTTAGGTTCACTCTTTTCTCTTTTATAAGCAGTACTCTTAAGGGTGGTGGTACCTCAATGATCCACGAAGTGTATTCTTTGTTTCTTTGACTCATGGGAAATTTCACTTTGACTTTGTCGTGGAATTGCCTCTCGCTGTACAAGTTCTTAATACTCTCATTTTGTTGGTAGACACATTGTTGGATTTCGCTGCTTTCGATAGATTTGGGGACGTTGGCTATTTTCACTAGTGGGAAGTTTTTCTCTTCGTATCTCGAACCAATATCTCTCTGTTTGGAGATTTCTGCGTCTAATAACCGCGCTCCGTCATCTGTGGTACAGTCTATTGCAATGCCGCCTTCGCCAATATTTCTCAACCGTCTGATACCAACCCCCAGTGAGCGTGGTGATATCTTCTTCATTAGTAGCTCTCTTGTTTGCTCTGAGGTGTTTCTGTCGTTGTTGCTATAAACTAGCACAGAGTAGCTAGGTGGGGGAGTATAGGAGGCGGTAGTTGGGGGGTTAGGGATCCCTTGTTTAAGCACGT
>NW_019384528.1:691824-759880 GCF_000671375.1 Centruroides sculpturatus
CCCTATCTACTCTCCTCTAAATGGGGGTCCATTGCTTGTGCCCAAACCAGGCAATGGCCCCAACTCGTACGTACCAGCCTTGTCGCGGCAGAGGGGCTCAGTACCCAGGGGAAATGCTGTAATGGTATTTACCCTGGGGAAGCAAATGGTACGGCGGGGGACTCAGGAGTGACCCTATTCTGAAGGGCTTTAGCATGGCTTAGGCCTCTGCTTTGGGGAGAGAGAGCGGAGGGGAGTACCCGAGGGTACAGGGTATAAACTGGGGGGCGCGCACCTGGGGCGTTACATAGTTAGGGGCCCGGGGGGACTTAGCCAGTATCCTTTGGCCGCCCTGATCAGGTAATGTATAATCTTGTGCCCCGTCCGATTGCGAGGTGGCGCCTCGGTTAGGTCCATCTGGCGGGGTGCGGGGGCCTACCCCGAGGCCACGGGGCCTTCCCTCTCCTCTCTCGTAATCCCTGTAGTGGGGTTGGGGTGTGCTGGTGTTGGTTTGGATTAGGTGATCTCCTGGGTCTGGGGGGTTTTGGGGTTTTCTTTTTTTTAATTATCATGGATAGTGTAAGCAAAGTTAAACGTTTATACGCGCCGGGTGGTGGGGGGGAACAGCCTAGTTCCCAAAAAGTAGGGAGTAGAAAGAAGAGTAGGCCATCTGATATATCGATGGATCAAAGTTTGGTACTGAGTAGAGACTCGTTAGGTATTTTGGAGCATGTAGGAAAATTGAGTACTGAGGTGTATAAGATATGTACAGCTAAAGATGCTAGAATAACAAAGCCTATAGGTAAGAACTTGATTGATTCGTTTGCGGATATAAAATCAATTGTATATAATTTGTTAATAGAGAATGAAAATTTAAAGGGAAGAGTGGAAATAATAGAAGAGGTTAATAAGAAAATATCAGGTTTAGGTCAAGCTAATGTATCATACGCTGAGGTAGTTAAAGATTCAGTACATTCGGTTGTTGATACTAAAGATGAGTCTATTAGAACAGTGTTAGTGCGAGGAGAGCAAGGAGAAGGTAGTGAACAAGTAAAACAAAAATTTTTATCGGTAATAGAACCTGGAAAGGATAAAATTAGGATACAAGGCATAAGAAAGATGAGGGATGACGGGTTAGTTGTGGTTTTGGCATCTACAGAAGATAGAGAAAGAGTATTACATCATGAGGGTTTAAATGAGAGTAAACTAAGGTTACAAAAGCCTGTCAAGCGTAGACCTCGTATGTTGTTGTTGGATGCTCCTAGAGAGTATACAGAGAGTGAGTTAGTTGAATCTATTTATGATTTAAATAAGGATTTTATATATAGAGGTTGTGTTGAGGATGAGGATGATTTTGTGAGTTTTAATTTAGATTTTAAGTTATTGTATAGAATTGGAAAACGACGCGATTCTTTAGTGAATTGGGTTATTGAAGTGACTCCTGAACTAAGACGACGTTTTTTGGCAATGGGTAGGTTATATATACAGTATCGTAGTTGTATTATTAAGGATTATTACGAGATAATACGGTGTTTCAAATGTCAGCAATTCGGTCACTTAGCAAAGGATTGTAGACAACAACAGGATATATGTTTTCGGTGTGGACAGAGTGGGCATAGGGGAGGTGATTGTCAGGAGGAAAGTCAATCTAGAATTTGTATAGCTTGTCGTAAGATGGGTAAACCAAGTGCGCATGTTACTAAATCAAGGGATTGTTATTCTTATCACATGGCAGTGTTTAGGTATAAACAGCATATAGATTATGGTTAATAAGGGTGTAAATTTGTGTAGGATATTACAAATTAACATGCAGAGGAAAATATCCTTACCTGAGGAGGTACTTAGTTACTCTTATCGAAACGGGGTAGATATAATATTGTCGCAAGAGCCATATGCTGTACGACAGCGTGTTGTGGGATTCGGGAGGACTAGAGTGATCCAGAGTTTAGGTGAAACTCCTTGGACTGCGATAGTTGTGGTAAATGATAGTTGGACTATTTTAGCATTAACATTTTTGTCCTCGCGAACCTGTGCAGTAGCACAGATGCTACGAGATGATATATCTTTTTATGCGGCAAGTTTATATTTTCCCCCGCATCAGGAGATCGAGATCAGTTTGGATGAGTTAGAAAACTTATTGAGAAACCTCAAAGGAAAAAGGGTGATTTTAGGTATAGATTCTAACGCCAAAAGTCCACTTTGGGGTGATAGTAGATTAGATGATAGAGGGAAAAAGGTGTTGGCTATTTTATATAAATGGAATTTTGTAGTGGTTAACACACAGAACATAATTCCTACATATAGGTCATCTACTGGGGAATCTTTTGTTGATATTGTTGCTGTATCTTATAATATGTTATCATATATACAGGATTGTGAAGTTAGTCATGATAATACAACTAGTGATCATGCCACATTAATGTATGATATTAAGTTTAATAAAGATTTTAGTGCTCTGGAGTACAGTTATAATTTTCGACAAGTTAATTGGAATAAGTTTCGAAAAATTTTAGGTAATTATTTAAATAATCATAGGATTGTAGAGATTGAGGATAAACGGGATGTAATGTACTTATGTAGTATTATACATGAGGCTATAAGGAGGGCTATATGGGGGACTGCTAGGCTTGTTAAGAGTAAAAGGCCAAGATCATTATGGTGGTCAGATGATTTGCAGAAGTTGAAATTGCATGTTCAGAGATGTAGAAGGATTTTTCAAAGGGAGGGCGATGTTGTTCTCCGTGAAATTAAGCATAAGGAATACCAGTTACAAAATAGGTTGTATAAAGATAGTGTTAAAAAAGCAAAGTTGAGTAGTTGGAGGAATCTAGTTGAGGGAATGAATGTCAGGAATGTGTGGGGTATTCCTTATAAGATAATTTTTGAAAAAGTTAAGGCTAAACAAATACTTCATGCTGTCTATGGTGAAACAGATTATATTATAGATTGGAAAGAGTCAGTTGGGAAATTGATGGATATATTATTTCCGTGTGATGATTTAATGGATGATACTGATAGACAGTGTAGGATTAGGTTGGATAATTTAAATTATTTTAATAATGAAAGGTCAGAAAATTTTACAATGACTGAGTTGTGTAGGGTTATTTCTACTTTTAAAGGTAGACGTGCACCAGGATTAGATAGGATAACTTTTGAGGTTGTAAGACAGTCTTTGCCAATTTTGCGGACAAATTTGTTATTATATAATTCTTGTTTACGTATGGGTGTCTTCCCATGGCAATGGAAAATAGGTAAGTTAGTAATATTATTAAAAGGCAAAGACAGAGATCGTACAAACCCTAAATCTTATCGACCTATATGTTTATTGTCTTTATTAGGTAAAATTTTTGAGAAGTTATTGAGATTGAGATTGAATGTTTTGATGCATCCATTTATTGATCCATGGCAATTTGGTTTTATGAAAAACCGTTCTACGGTTGATGCAATTAGGCTTTTAAAAAGTTGGGTTAGAGAGTCCTCTTCCAAGTATGTAATAGGGGTATTTTTAGATATAATAGGGGCTTTTGACCACATATGGTGGCCTAGTGCGCTTCGTAGTTTGCGAGAACATAATTGCCCATATAATCTTTACAGGGTGATATTTGATTACTTTTCGTATAGGAAAGTAGTCTATGAGGATAGTTCTTTAAAATATGAACGGAATGTTAATAGGGGGTGCCCACAAGGCTCCGTATTGGGCCCTGAAATGTGGAAGTATGTTTTTAATGAGATTTTAGTAAGGTTAAGGAGTTTTAATATGAATTTTATTGCATATGCCGATGACTTGGTTATTGTATTGCAAGCTGACAGTAGAAGGGATATTGAGATGCAAGGCCAAGGTATTTTGGATAATCTTTGTTCTTGGTTGGAGGAGTACAAATTGAACCTAGCTCCGGATAAGACGGTGATGGTTCTTTTGAAGGGGTCCCTCAGTCCGGATCGCCCCCCCAGTTTAAAAATGCAGGGCACTCCCATCAGGATGGGGGGGTCAGTCCGTTACCTGGGGGTAACCTTGGGTACGGGCATGAACCCCTTACCACATATTGATGGGGTTTGTAATCGGGCTATTGTACAATACAGTAGGGTACAGAGCCTAGTAGGCGCGGGGTGGGGGTTGAGGCTTCCTGCCTTGCGTTCCTTATATAGGTTTCTGTTTGTGCCTATGATAGTATATGCGGCTGGTGTGTGGGGCGACGTGCTGGGGGCCCCTCATAGAAAGAAGCTTAACAAAGCTCAACGATTAGTTTTATTAATAATGACTAAGGCTTATCGTACTGCCTCCACTGTTGCTCTTCAGGTTTTGTCTGGAGAGTTACCATTGGACCTTGAGGTTAAATATGCATTTTATGCGTATTTATATAGAAAGAAATTACCCTTTGCTGTCGGTTCTTTTGAGTACGATCCTGATGGTCGACATTTGCATGTGAAAAAAAAGGATATATTAAATAAAATAAGGAAGGAATTAATTTTAATTTGGGAGCAACGGTGGTTGGAAGATGTGAAGGGATGGGTGACATTTATGTTCTTTCCATCTGTTATAGATAGACTGCGAGCGTACTGGGTACAACCGGATTATTTATCTTCTCAGATAATAACTGGTCATGGGAGTTTTAATAACAAATTATTTAGTTTTAGTTTGGTGAATACGCCTCTGTGTGAATGCGGGGAACAGGACTCTTTAGAACACTTTCTTTTTTATTGCCCATTTTATGATTCTTTTAGATTAGAAAATGAAATTTTTAGGGTTTTAAATTTTAATGTTATAGATGAGTGTCTACAGAGTATTGTAAATAATAAGGATAAATTTATAAAGTGTTTTGCAGTTTTTAGACAAATGTTGTTATATAGAGAAAGATTTAGGATGGCTTAGTGTTAGTGTTTGGTTATTTTATATATTATTTAGTGATTAACGTTTTTGATATTTTAATTCTGTTATTCAGAATAAAGTTTTTAATTGTTTTAAAGTATTCTACAAAATTATGTCCAGTTTATAAATAGTTGAAGTGCTATTAGTTAGTAGTGGTTTTGAGGTTATAGATTAAAATATAGGAATTAACCGTCGGTGAGTCGTAAGACAGGTACGACGGATAGAAGGACAGTGGGGGGACTATTGTCCCTATCTACTATCTAGCGAANGGGCATTTGATAATATCTGGTGGCCAAGTATTCTAGATGTTTTGTCTAGGTATGATTGTCCGTTTAATTTATATAAATTGGTTTTTGATTATTTAGCATATAGACAGGTAAAGTATGTCGAGGGTTTGTCCGAGGTTGCATTAAATGTTAATAAAGGTTGTCCTCAGGGATCTGTCTTAGGACCGGAATTTTGGTTATATGTATTTAATGATATACTTATTTTTTTGAGAAATATGGGTTGTAGGTTTGTTGCTTATGCCGATGACCTTGTGTTGGTTGTTGATGGGAATAGCAGGGCAGAGCTTGAGAGGATTTCGCAAAGGATTTTGGATGCCTTGGTTTTGAAATTAGAATTGTTAAAGTTACAGTTTGCACCAAATAAGACGGTGATGCTGTTATTGAGAGGTTCTCTTGACCCGGATCGCCCCCCTAGCGTAAGACTATTAGGCTCTTCCCTTAGGATGGTACGGTCTACCCGTTATCTTGGGGTTTACTTGGGAGCGGGTTTGACTGTTACCGATCATGTAAATTTTGTAGCTGAAAAAGCAGTAACAATTTTTGGGAAGCTTCAGGGCTTGACAGGCTCGGAGTGGGGGTTGCGGCTTCCTGCTCTGAGTTTTCTGTACAGGTCACTGTATGTGCCGCTTGTAACATATGCAGCTGGTGTGTGGGGCGACGCGTTAAGAGTCCTCCATAGAAAGAAATTATATTCTTCACAACGTATACCATTGTTATTATTAACCAAGGCGTATAGAACTGTTTCAACTGTAGCTTTACAGGTTCTTTCGGGTCAATTCCCGATTGATTTGGAGATTTTAAGAGAGTATTACATGTATTTGTATCGGAAAAATATTCCTTTTGAGCTCGGTTCTGTTTCCTTTAGCAGGGACATTGGTGGTCGGCATAAAAAGTATTATAAAAGACTGATCACGAAAGAGTTAGTTAAGATTTGGGATGCTAGGTGGATTGCTGAGTCTAAAGGTCGGACAACCTTCGAATACTTTCCTTCTGTTCAGGATAGAATAAAGAATACATGGTTGGCCATTGGATATTATAATAGTCAAATATTAACTGGACATGGATTCTTTAATAGTAAATTATTTAGTTTTGGGTTGGTTGATTCTCCATTATGTGAGTGTGGAGATGAGGATACATTGTCGCATTTTGTCTTTATTTGCCCTTATTTTGCTGATTTACGAGAAGGAACTTTATTAGAAACTGTTCAGTCATTTGGATCTTTAGTAGAGACACCCTTAATTTTTAGAGAAGTTTTTAAAATTTTAAATTTAATGTTGAAAAGAAGAATTATGCTTCGAATTTTAATCTAGAAGTGTGTTTTTTAACATATAATATATTAGTCCTGTTAAGATAAGAAAAATAATTTTAGAATTGAATTTACTTAATTGTTGTTTTTTTTTTTTATTTATGTAGATTTTTAGTTAACCGGTAAGTCTTCTCTTTTGAAGACAGGGACGGTTTTAAAAATGTTGGACTTTAGAGGGACATCTGTCCCTATCTACTGGGGTTACCAAAGAAATGGTAGACAACATACACCAGCGGCTCCCGACGCTCCTGCACTCCATTTGTAACTGCTGCCTCAGGCATGGCATCTTCCCAGGAAACTGGAAAGTAGCCAATGTCATCCCAATTCATAAAGGCAAAGACAAGCCCAGGGATCAGGCCAAAAGCTACAGGCCGATTTGCCTGCTGCCCCTGCTGGGCAAACTACTTGACAGACTAATAACAAGGAGGTTGACGGACTGGCTGATGGAAAAATGCCCGCTGGATGACAAGCAATTTGGATTCCGGGAGGGATACAGCGCTGAAGACGCAATCCAAAGGGTGGTCAGCGCCCTAACCCAAAGCCGTAACACCGCCTCCTGGACCGTGGCGATCAGCCTCGATNGTTCTGCTAGGCCTATTTTAGTTTTTGGGGGGTATATTTATTTATTTATATTTTATTGTTGGGTATGGTGCATTTTATCATATATGGTATGTTTATTATTTTATTATTTTATTGGCTTTATGAACTACTTGAATAAAAACCATATAAAATCAATATCATATATGTAAACCATATATACAAAACCTAACACCATAAAAACCAAAACAAACCAGGTATATGATATAATATAAATCATAAAGCCAATAAAATAATAAAATAATAAACATACCATATATGATAAAATGCACTGGTACGCTCACGCAGGTACAGTAGGGGTGGTGGTGGGACCTTTGGGACGGGATGTCCCTATCTACTCAGTGTGGTCAAGATCACACCTTTAAGGAATGCCCAAACAAAAATACCATTAAAGAATGTGTCAACTGTAAAAGGGAGAAAGCAAGTAACTACCATCATAACTCGTGCGATAAGAGCTGTCCGGCCATTCAGCGAATTAAGAAGATGATTATGACCAAAATAGACTATGGCCAATAGTCCTAACACAGCGCAAGATAATGAAATTAAGGTTTTACAGGTAAACTTACAGAGGTCAATGAGTGCAATGGCTGGACTGTGTAAGACCATGGAATCGGTGGATGTGGCTTTGATTCAGGAGCCCTACTGTGNTTAGTTGGAATGCCTCTGTATGGATAAGCTGTGCAATTTTGAGCTCCTGGTTTTTAAGTGCAAATTAGCGGATTAACACGCAACAAGTGGTGGATCAATATGGAAATCGTCATCGGAAGTGACAAAGAGTATTAATCAGTTAAGTGGAACAATATTATTTCGTAACTTTTTAAATTATCGGCATTTAAGTACTATTTCCGGAAAACCGAACCTTTTAGCCTCGCTCAACCGGATTGATTGACGGCAATATATTCGGACTGACTATCGAAGTCATGTTCCAAAATTTTGGAATGTTAGGACAAATAAGTACTGAGTTATTAAACTACTTCCGGTTTTCAATGGAACACCGATTGTGGGCTTCCGGTGAACTCTATCATAATTTACTTCGGGTAGTTCTTAAAGGACATTATTAGTAATATTTTGTGAAAATTTCGTTATTGTAAGTGTTATAGTTTTTAAATTATGGCGAATCTAGTATCGAGTTCGAAAATCAACATCTCTTTAACTTCCGTTGTTAAGGCCGAGGTCAATGACCTTTGCCTATAGCAACGAATAGTATCTTTAGAAAGTTAGTATTTTATAGCCATATATTAATATTAAGTGGGCCAACCTATATATTTTTGGATTCAGAACAGAATGGACATTCCAATGATGAATGATAGAATTATATAGGATAAGTATATACTTTGTAAATTGTGTTTAAATAACAAAATTCACCGATAACATATTAATTACTAAATAACTGTAATTTAAGTCATTGGTATTGTTTATATTTTGTGTAAAATATATTGATACTATATATTAGGATAATTATATATATAAATATATGATTTATTGTTTATATTTTTATTATTAATTCTTGTTAGAACAAGACTATATTTACAATATATTTGACATACATGTATTTCTATTATATATATAATATCATATAATGGGTTCCAACACTTTAGAAACTTTCCGCAATAAAGCAAATAATATTGTTGCTGAAATAAAAGAATATGCTTTAATACATCCTAATGGGAGATTTGAAACTCCAAAACATATAGACTACATTTTAGAACAATTTGAAAGAGTAATAACTATGGCAGAGGAAACAATCAATGGAATAGATCTTCCAGAAGTGTTACAACTAAAAATCAACTCCATGGTTGACAGAAAAGATTTAGATAAAATAGTAAATCCACAAATAGTAGTAGATACGCAAAAACTAATAATGAATAAATTGGAGAAAATAGATAACAGCATGTTCAACCTAGATGCGGCTGCTAATATAATTAATAACCAAAAGGCGGTTTTAGAAAAATTAAAGGAAATAGAAGACAATATAATAAATCTGGAAGTAACAGAATGTAATAGGGATATACAAAAAAACAGTTATTGAAAAACTAAATAGTATTGAGGACAAAACAATGCAGCAGATGTCTCCTTCACTATCTTATAGTGCTGCCGTTAAACACGGCAAAATATCAAATAGGAAACAGACGAAACAACCAGAGGTTTTATTGGTATACAATAAAGATAAAGAAAATACAAATAGTGATGTTGTGAGAAAAATAATGCAAATTAAGATCAAACCTTCTGAAATGCATATAGGCATTGATAAAATGAGAAGAATTAGAGGGGGAATTGCAGTAGAAGTAGAATCTAAAAGGGATGCTGCCATATTGGAAAAGGCCATAGACGATCAAATCCCAGAACTGGTTTTTCGTCGACCAAGGAAAAGATGGCCATACATTGCTGTGTTCTCAGTACATAAAGATATAGATAAAAATGAATTACCCAAACTTATCTACAAACAAAACTCACACCTGTATGAAAATTTTCAAGAACAAGATTTTATAGAACAATTTCGAATTAAATTTGAGTTTGGTAAGAAAAATGTAACATACAAAAACTGGGTTATACAGGTTTCACCAAACATCAGAAATATACTAAAAGTAATGGGTAAGATAAACATTGAGTGGTCACGTTGCAGGATTGGGGATTTTGTCCCAATCCTGCAATGTTACAAATGCTGTGGATATGGTCATTCGGCCAGAGACTGTTCACAAACCAACGATACTTGCAGTCATTGTTCTGGCTGCCATAAGTATAATGAATGTCCAAACTTTGAAGAAGAACCAGTATGTTGTAATTGCCAACAAGAGGGGTTATCTAATATAACGCATAACGCTAGAGATGGGAGATGTCCCCTTCATCAAAGAATTAAAAATTATATCGAATCTAGAACGGATTATGGATCCGATTGATATTACAGGTATACGTATAATGCAACTAAACATTGGTAGAAATATTGCTACCACATCTCTTGTAAGCAAACTTTTAAACAATTATGATATCGTATTGGCACAGGAGCCATACTGTATTAATGATACCCCTGCTTGTTTGCCTAGTTACGTCCCTGTTTTACGAGACTCCCAACATTATCCTTGGGCAGTTACCCTCGTACCAAATAAAAACTTATCCATTATGTTACATATAGACTTTAGTTCTAATTATATTGTAGTAACTGAACTTATTCTAAATAGTAAAAGAATTATATTAATAAATATTTATTTCCCTGGGGCGAAGACTCTGAAGAGTTTATTGGTAACTTACAGAATATTTTAAACGCCTTTTCAGGTATAAATATTCTTATAGTTGGTGATTTTAATGCTCATTCACCTGCTTGGGGAGGGGATTCTTTGGATGAACGTGGTGCACAACTGGAAGAATTCTTTGGTTACAATGACCTATATATTTTAAATAATCCTTTGTCACCACCCACTTTCACCTCGAATAGAGGTGAAAGTTGGATAGACCTAGCAGTATGTAGCGGAGGTTTATATCCCTACATCCATAACTGGATGGTACATGAAGAAGACAGCTTAACAGAACATTCTATTATTTCTTATAAACTCTTAAATGAAAATTCGGATGACAATCGTAATTATGACAATCCAAAATACATTGTTTCTCATGCAAATTGGTTTGCTATCAAGGAATACCTAGAAGAAAATTGGATTGATGAATATTCTAATAATTATGATTCTGTGGTCATACAAATTGAAGAAAACATTGAACATATTAAAAGAGCATGTGATATGTATATTCCTAAAGGAGTAAATAAAAGGAAAACTGTTCCTTGGTGGACACACCATTTAGAAGTACTTCGTAAAGAAACTAAAAAACTCAGGAAAAAATATCAGAGATGTAGAGACGAGCAATTACGTAATGAGTATAAAAACGAATATCTAAACAGTCAGAAAACCTATAAGGAACTGATTAAAAAGGAAAAAATCAATAGTTGGAAAAACTTCTGTACAAACACATCTAAGAATCCCTGGGGATATATAACTAAATTATGTAATAACAAGTTAAGGAAAACAATAATTATGACAACAACGAGTAATGGAAATGATCCCAAATCTCTAATTGAAGAGCTCTCATTACAATTAGATAAATTTTGTCCTGAGGACGATCACTCTAAGGACACCGAAACACAAAAAGCTATACGTTTAACGGTTTATGAGGAATATGAAATGGAAGATATGCCACCTTTTTCGGAAATAGAAGTTAGACAAGCATTCTGCGATTTAAAAATGGGTAAAGCACCTGGTATAGACGATATAACACCAGAATTAGCTGTAAAAATATGGTTCTTAATACCACGATATATCATTAATCTTTATAATACATGTTTACAACATTATATATTTCCAAAGGCATGGAAAATAGCTAAGATTATACCTGTACCAAAACCAGGTTCTCCTAACAATGCCAGACCTATTTCATTGCTACCTATATTAGGTAAGATACTTGAAAAACTTATAGCTAATAGACTCTCTTGGTTAATTGAACATCATAATAGTCTAAGTGAACATCAATACGGATTCAGACCCCAAACTTCAGCAGAAGATGCTATTGAAAACATGGTCACCAATGTCAAACAACTGTTAGAAGATTATAAATATGTCATAGGGGTGAGTTTAGATATCACCAAAGCTTTTGACAGTGCCTGGTGGCCACTTCTGCAATATCAATTACGTAAAATAAAATGTCCAAGGAATATATACAAACTCTTACAAAACTACTTACAAAATCGAGAAGCTATTTTACACTATGGTGAACTACATGTTAGAAAAAATATAACTAAGGGATGTCCACAGGGCTCTGTCTGTGGCCCGGTATTATGGAATATAATGTTTAATGCTTTCTTAAATGAGAACTTTGGGCAAATGGGTTGTACTGCTTACGCCGATGATGTAATCCTTCTCATTGGTGGACAATCCAGAATGCAATTGGAAATTAAATGTAATAAAATGCTTGATGATGTCTACAGTTGGGGGTACGAACATAAACTAGAATTTAATCCTCTTAAGACCCAAGCAATAGTCTTTAATAAACCCGGAAATGCCAATCTTTACCGAAGGCCTCCTATAATTAAAATGAATGGCAGTACTGTCAAAGTTAATAAAACTATAAAATATCTAGGTGTAATAATTGATCATCGATTACTTTGGGATTATCACATAGAACATATAACCAATCGTACAGGTCTAATATTAAACTCATTTGCACAGGTGGCCAAAAGAGATTGGGGTCTCTCCACTGGAGCCCTATCTATAATCTATGAAAGTATATATATTCC
Organism: Centruroides sculpturatus; assembly: GCF_000671375.1. NCBI lineage: Eukaryota > Metazoa > Arthropoda > Arachnida > Scorpiones > Buthidae > Centruroides > Centruroides sculpturatus. The sequence goes on from NW_019384528.1 coordinate 704,139, forward strand.
GATAATATCTTATGCTTGTGGTACATGGGCCTGTATTGTGGACAAAGTACACATTAAACGAAAATTAATCTCTTCACAAAGAAGAGCATTACTATTAATAACCAAAGCATTCAGAACAGTAAGTAATGCATGCTTACAAGTATTGGCCAGGAAAGCTCCATTAGATTTTTGCCTTAAGCAAAAACAAAAATTCTTACAGATAAAATGGGGAAAAATCATTCAATTGAACGACACGAGTATAACACATAATGATATCGAATGGCCATTTCCGTTTTGGAAAACAAGTAATTACATTATAGCACTTGAGAGTAACAATACGACAGATAACAAGCAGAATATAAATATATACACTGATGGTTCCAGACATAATAATATGGTGGGTGCTGCATTTGTTGTCTACGATAATGAAACTGAACTTTATAATCAAACCATCAGACTAAATGAAAAATGTACAATATTTCAAGCCGAACTTTATGCAATCAAAATGGCTATATTGTGGATTGAGAGTAATATTAACAACAAGATCATACAAATTCATACAGATTCATTATCAGCCTATAATATCATTAACAGTTCTAAACTCCACCCATTGGTTGAAAATATAAGAAGTATGATTCGTAAATCTAAAAATATAATAAAAATTTCCTGGGTTAAAGCGCATCAAGGCAATACAGGAAATGAGAAGGCTGATACGTTGGCAAAACTAGCTGCAGAAGATGAAACATTACATATCGAGTATAATAAGCTAAGTTTACGAACTTTAAAGCGACTTTTATGGGAAGAAACTCTTAAAAATTGGCAAATGGAATGGAACCAAAATGACTCACATATCACTTACAGATTTATTCCTGACCTGAATCATTTTTATAATATAAAATGGTTTTCACCAAACTATATTACATCGCAAATTTTAACAAATCACGGAAAATATGCCTCGTATCTTACTCGCTTTACTAATAGAAATAATGACCTATGTCCAACATGTCAAACAACTGATGGCTCTGAACATTACTTTTATAGTTGTGTTATGTTCTGCAAGGAGAGGCTCGAAATGAGAATGCTCATGGAAGAGATTGGTATACAGTGGCCATGTAATTTATCTGATATCTGGACCAACAAAAATATATATGATTCATTTTTTAACCTTGCAAAAAGTATTCATTTAGTTACTAGTCAAATGATATACAACTAAACTACAGTTTTGAATATATATGGTAGTTGTTAGATAATATAAGATTACTATACATTTATTATGGATTTTTTACCATTTATTATACTATTATTTATACATGTTTTATTTCTTTGAAGTTACTCAAGTACCACATTATTGCACTATGGTGACATTAAAGGTTATGTATGATATATGTTGATGTAGATGTAAGTTATGTACGATGTATTATAATCTATGTAATATAATTGATGTGTAATATGTTAATATTTTAATTGTAAAGTAATGACATTTAAAGTACCTGTTAACTGTAACTTAAATAAAACATAATGAATGTAAATCTTTACATATGTAATATAAACTATGATATATTAATCTATGTAACATAAATATTATGTACTATGTCGGTATTTCATTGTAAACCAATAACATTCAAAGGTATTTGTGAATTTGTCACTTGAATGAAATTTGATGAATAGACAACAGAACATAAAGGACCACAAGATATTCAGGAATACCACACGGAAATATTAACTGCACTCAAAATAACTGGATAAATAGGACAGGAATTTTCCAAACATTACAGGAGCACAGCGCAAAGAAAATGAAGTGTGATATTAAGTGCGGACACTTTTGCACAGTCTATATCGTTCAAAGTACTGAAATATTTATAACATTAAGATTATTATAAAATGAAGCTGATAAATGTGTGAAAACTCTTCGCCCTAGTTGAAGACAATGATTCTACATATAAAATGTTAATATTTAAATTTATATATTAGTGTTAATAATTGTGTTGAAATACAGCTATCTTAGTAATAATAGACAAACATAATTTTATTTGATAATAGATAAAATATATAAATAATTAAATGTTAAGTTAAAATGAAAAATGTTAAATACTGTAACATAAAAATATTTATTGTATCTAATCTGTAACCTGGTAATGCCTAGCGGGGCCAGGTTATATGTAATAAGTTGTTTTTACATGTTAATTAAATAATTGAATTGAATTGAATTGTCCCTATCTACTGGGACGCGTTCCCACATTTTTGAGTCGTGAGCGTTTCGTAGGTGACTTAGCGATTTCTTGGTGCGTTTATTCGAGCCTTTCGCATACCTGTTGTTTATACGTTTTGACTCTTGGGATACCTGCTACCTTCTCGAGGTGCGTCCCGTCAGTAGCTCTGCGTGAGTGAAGCTAAAAGCAGGACTTTCAACAGCCTTTTTAAAGGCTATTTCGATGTCGAAGCGTTCGAAGCCAGAAGATAGTGATAGCGTTGAGAGCTCGTCCGGGGACGAGGCAGAAGTTATGGAACTGGAGCCTGAAGGTGACAGGCTGCTGCTCGCCGAAAAGTATCGGCGGGAAATTGGAAAATATATGACCAAGAATGGAGGATCTCGTCTGGGGACGAGGGAACATTATGACGTTATAATGGGTCTTGTTGGTAATATAATAGATCTCTTTCGGAGAGGTGAGAAAGATGATTTGCAAAATCAACTTAAGGAACTTAGTGACAAGATAGAAAGTATTGCTCAACCTGTGCAGCGGCCACTTTATTCACAAGTTGCTGGATACAAGAAGCCACCAGCGACGAAAGAAGTACTTTTCGTTGAACCGCAGAATCAAGGTGACGACCCAGAACAGACTAAACGACAACTTAAAGATAAGATTAACCCTAAAAGTATTGGGGTAGGAATCCGAGCAGTGCGAAAGTTGGAGAGAGGCGGCATCGCAATCGAGGTTGCCACAGCTGAAGAAAAATCTAAGCTTAAACAAGTTATCGAAGGAAATGGATTGAAGACGTCGGAGCCAGTTAAACGCAGACCACGCATGATAATTTATGGGGTGCCTAAGGAGTACAGTAAGGATGACATTATTGATTGTCTTTATCATCAAAACGACGAAATTATGGAAGTACATAATGATATTGCCAAATTCCAGGAAGAGGTTACGATCAAATTTCCGCTAGGCGGTAAGGATAAGCCCAACACTAACTGGGTAATTGAAACTAGCCCAATATATCGAAATGTCCTCAAAAAACTCAAGAAAATCAACGTACAATGGGTGAGATGCGGAGTGGATGACTTCGTGTCAGTTATTCAATGTTTTAAGTGCTGTCGCCTCGGGCACTTTGCGAAAGAATGCCCAGAAACTAAAAGAGTATGTAGTCAGTGTGGTCAAGATCACACCTTTAAGGAATGCCCAAACAAAAATACCATCAAAGAATGTGTCAACTGTAAAAGAGAGAAAGCAAGTAACTACCATCATAACTCGTGCGATAAGAGCTGTCCGGCAATTCAGCGAATTAAGAAGATGATCATGACCAAAATAGACTATGGCCAATAGTCCTAACACAGCGCAAGATAATGAAATTAAGGTTTTACAGGTAAACTTACAGAGGTCAATGAGTGCAATGGCTGGACTGTGTAAGACCATGGAATCGGTGGATGTGGCTTTGGTTCAGGAGCCCTACTGTGTTAGGGGTTCCATTGCCTGTCTGAGGAAGCAGTTTGTCCTTCTTCATGAGCCTTCCCCTTTTGCAGCAATTGTTATTAGAAACGCTGCGGTACCGGTCCTATACCATGGGAATCTGAGTACCAGGAGAGTAGTCTGTGCTACAATAGGCACAGGTGTTAATAGGTATGTTCTTGTTAGCATATACTGTCAACTGACAGAAGATATGGAAGTGATTTTTGCCCCTCTGGAACAGATATTGGATGAAATGAGCGATGAACGGATTATCATTGGGGGCGACATCAATGCCCACTCACAGCTCTGGGGAGACCCAGAAGATGATGGTCGTGCTGATGAGTTCCTGCAATTTGTCCATGCTAAAGGGCTATATATTATTAACGATCCTGAATCCCTTCCGACATTTGAGGCTTCAGTTGGCCAGAGTTGGGTAGACGTTACCTGCTGTAACAGCAGGTCTTTGAGGACAACTACAAAATGGAATGTGTCTGGGTACAGTAGCCTAAGTGACCATGCGTACATATTTTACAGTCTAGGAATAACAGGGAACGTAGAAGAAGGATGTACGAAATTTGACACTAGGAGAGTTGATTGGAATGTCTTTGACATTAAACTTAAGGAAAGGATAGATACCCTATGTCTACACGATATAGAAAATAGTACAGTTGCAGAACAAAAGTTAGCAGCATTAATTCAATGTATTCAGGATAGCTGCAATGAGATAATCCCTAGGAGAAGAAGAAGGGACAGAGCGGTGCCTTGGTGGACCGCTGAACTTTCGGCCTTAAGAAGGGAAAACAACCGCCTCAGGCGGCAGTTTCAGCGTACTAGAGGTCTGAACGAACGGAATAGGAAATATAAGAAGTATCAAGAGTTTGAGCGAAGATATAAAATGACCATCAGAGAAACCAAGCGGGCATCTTGGAAAGACTTCTGTACGGCCAGCTCTAATAAGCCTTGGAGCTATCTCTACAAAAGCTGTACTGGTAAACTGAAATCGACCAATGTTCTTCGCAGCATAAGGGTTGCAGATGGTTTCACAATGGATACTGAGAGTACGATCAATGCACTTTTAGACCGCTTCTTTCCTGTGGATGACATTGAACAGGACACAGCGGAGCAGCAAGCAGTGCGTAGGCAAATAATAGAGGAATACTTCGAGACTGATGCGCCCAGATTTACCTATGCTGAAGTTAAAGACGCGGTGTTTCACCTGGGTAAAGGAAAGGCTCCCGGGGATGACGGAATTACGAGTGAAATTGTCCATAATATCTGGAACATGATCCCTGAGACACTGGTTGATATCTATAACGCCTGCCTGGATCACGGCGTTTTCCCGGATCGTTGGAAACAGGCAAGGCTAGTCATCATTCCCAAAGGGAGTGATAAGGACAAGGATGACGCGGGAAACTATAGGCCTATTAGCCTCCTCCCTGCGATGGGAAAAATTCTTGACTATCTAATTGTTCAACGATTGACATACCATGTGGTTACCAAGGGACTTCTAAGCCCGAAACAGTTTGGCTTTCTGCCAGATAAATCTACGGAAGATGTGATCTGCTCTGTGTTAGATGATATTCGGCGTACAATTTCTGACTATAAGTATTGTTGCTTGCTGAGTTTAGACATTAAAGGGGCGTTTGACCACGCCTGGTGGGCCCAGATCCTCCTGAACCTTCGGCAGTGGCATTGCCCAAGAAACCTCTACAATCTTGTAAAGGGGTACCTCTCTAACAGAAGCATTAGCTACAATCATGGAAATCTTACAGTCACAAGAGGAATAAGCAGAGGGTGCCCACAGGGGTCGAACTCAGGCCCCTTCTTTTGGAATGCTTTATACGACAGTTTCCTTAATAAAGATAAGGGAGCCATTGAGTATGCATACGCCGACGATACGGTGTTGATTTTTGGGGCAAACTCACGGAGAGAGATTGAAACAATGGGTACCACTCTTCTTGAAAAAGTTACTGTTATGGGTAAACAGATCAAATTGGAATTTAACTCCAGGAAGACGCAAGGCATGGTTTTTCATAGATATGGCGAAACGGATCTTTATAAACGTGTCCCCACCATCAGGATGAATGGAGAGTCCATCAAGATAGTGACCTCCATGAAATACCTTGGAGTTGTGCTCGATAAGAATCTTAATTGGGGCCCGCATATCTCTATGCTTAAGTGTAGAAGTGAGATCATTTTTAACCACCTGGCCAGGGTGGCAAAGGCAGACTGGGGACTGGATTCTCCAGCTATCAGAGAAATCTATAATGCAGTCTTCATTCCTAAGGTCACCTATGCAGCCAGTGCATGGCACTCGGCGGTGGATAAGGTTCGTAACAAGCGGACCCTTATGACAATTCAACGACACGCGGCCATACGGCTAGCAAAGGCCTTCAGAACAATATCAACAGATGCTCTACTGGCTATCTGCGGTGTTATGCCGTTAGACCTTGTTATTCATGAGAAGGCCCAACATTACAGGGTCAGAAAAGGCAAGACCATTAGGGTTGGTAATGAAACCTTTGTTATGGGCTCTTACAACAGTAAACCGACTCTCTCTGAACTTTACAGCCCGCCGGAAAGGTTAATTATAACCGAAGTCGATGATTACGTAGATGGATCCATTGAGCTGTATACTGATGGATCGAAGAGCGATGTAGGCGTTGGAGCGGCTTTTGTGGTTTATGTAAATGGGGCTGAACATGCGTTCAGGCAATTCAGACTAAATAATAACTGTACAGCCTACCAAGCAGAGCTTTTGGCTTTAAAAGAAGCTGTCAATTATTGTGTGGAATCATTGCGGGATGAACAAGTTACTATATGTACTGATAGTAAAAGCGCTTTGGACACATTAAAGCAGTATAGAGACAATAACAGAATGGCCATTGATGTAAAAAGTATGCTGAAACAAAAGCAAGGGAGTGGCGTCATTCGATTCAGGTGGGTCAAGGCCCACGTCGGCCTTACCGGGAACGAGAGGGCTGACGCCCTGGCTAAAGGCGCAGTGAACAGGGAGTCAATAGACTTCGATTTGCTTCCCCAGACCTACGTAAAAAAGAAAATAAGGGACGGTATGAGGAAACGGTGGCAGATAAGATGGTCTGATTCCACCAAAGGTAGGTACACTTACGATGTTCTGCCTAATATTGAAGAAAGACTTGGAGAATTAAGCTGGTTGTCTACTGACTTCGTCATGACGCAAGTGCTGTCTGGGCACGCTAAATGCAATGCCTATCTTCACAAAATCAACAGACAACCAAACGCTAGTTGTGAATGCGGTGCAGACTGCCAATCCGTCCAGCACCTTATCCTTTCATGTAGCAAATACGCTATGCTCAGGCACGAGTTGGAATGTGTCTTTATGTCTAGTCAACCAAACATGTCAATCAATCTTTACCAGTTAATACGAGACAAAGGGGCCTACACAGAATTCCGAAGACTTATTGGGGCTATTTTCAAAAGGTCCAACTGAAGACTGGGGATAAGTCTCCCCGGCCTCTGGTTGCAAGTGGCAACCTTGTTTAGAGGTTATCTGCAATTACGCACCAATGTAACTTAATGTACATTACTTATCTTTTGGATGTTTATCACAGTTATATGTATTCTGTATATTAGTATTAAAGATTAGGAAACCCCCTGTAGTGCTAAGCGGAGCAGGGGAGTATTCTGATCCCCGTAAGGGGAAATGATGATTTTCCTAATGAAAAAAAAAATGAATGAATGTCCCTATCTACTGGGGCCGAGTCCCTATGCGTTTTATCAGTGTGCGACTTTATTTGCCGTTAGCCAAACGATTTTGAAGGTATTAGTGTTGATTGACACTGTGCTCTTTGCTTGTCGTCGTGCACATACGCAACCTAGACTCTAACTGCTTGCCTACACGTGGCGGCCCTGTTGCCCCGTCTCTGGGGTGCTAAAAGCAGTTCCAAAGGCCGTTTTCACGGCCACCTATCTTTCCCTCATTTCTTCCACTCGAACTTTTCAACTTCCGTTTCCTTCCCTCTCTTTCCTCTGCTGGTATGGAGGCAGATCCGCCGCCAGCCAGCCATCCGGATCAGAGAACGGTGGGTCTGGAAAGAATGCACTCCATTCGGCAAGAAGCCGAACGTTATATGGAGGACAATCCAAATTCGAAGTTTGGTACAAGAACCCACTCGAAGATGGTTCTCGATCTGTTTGACCAAATGATTGAAATTTATAAAAACACCTTCCAGACGAAGGATGATAAACTAACTGAACTTTCAAATAAAATTGATAAATTAATTGAGAATACCAGCACCCCTGCTCGTATTCCCGGCCCGACCTATGCCGAGAAGGTGAAGTCCGGACCTCCCTCATCCCACAGCCACGGCACTGTGATCATAGTTGAAAGCTCTGACCAAAGCGAAGATGCTGAGGCAATCAAAGCTAAACTGAAAACTAAAGTCGACCCACGCAACCTTAAGCTGGGCATAAAACAAGTGCGAAAAATACGAAATAAGGGACTGCTGGTTGAGATCGAGGGCGTAGGTAAAGAGACTAACCTGATCAACGAAATTAACAACACAGAAAACCTGAAGGCTAGGGTGCCAAGAAGGACCCAGCCCCAAGTCACCATCTTTAATGTACCGGCTACGCTCCAAAAACAGGACGTAGTCGAAGGGCTGTTTGAACAAAACGAAAGTTTAAACAAAAACTATCAAAGTATAGAAAACTTCAGTAAGGAAATCAGGGTTAAGAGTAAATTTGGCAGGAAGCCAAACCTTAACCACTGGATCTGCGAAGTTACGCCGGCCCTTCGAAAAACCCTTATCAAAATAAAAAAAGTAAATATAGATTGGATGAGGTGTTCTGTGGAAGAACACTTTAATGTCATCCAATGTTTCAAATGCTGTAAATACGGACATTTTGCCCGTGAATGTCAAAGTGATAGAAGCCACTGCAACCATTGCGGTGGCGATCACCGATATGCCGAATGCAAAAACAGAAATACAGCACCCAGCTGTATTAACTGCATACGAAACAAGTCCAATTCCTTTTCCCACAAAGCGAACCACCCGACCTGTGCCGAAAGACAAAAGGTAGTCAAAGCGATAGTAGCAAGGATCGACTATGGATAGTAGTCACTTACCACATGTCGACAGTCATAATCCTTGTCAGACCGAATATCTAAACATCGCGCAGGCAAACCTTGGCCGTGGAGTTGCTGCGGTATCGCAGATGGTCGCGTGGGCAAATAATAACGCCGACGTGTTATTAATTCAAGAGCCTTACCAAAAAGGTGGTATCCCGTATGGTTGGCCAGTCAGGTCTAAAAAGCTCTACCACTGTACACAGGGTCCTCCCTGGACGCTGATCTGTATTAACAACCCGAACTTATCCTGCATCCTACTGACAAGATATTCAAATGAATTCCAAACCTTTATTGAAATCTGCAACAACAAAGGGGATAGCTGGATTGTTGGAAGTGCCTATTTTCCAATGGAGGACGACATTGGGAGTTCTCTTCGCGGGCTGGAAGAGGTTGTTGACCATTATAAACTGACTCATAAACTTATAATTGCGGGAGATTTTAATGCTCACTCCTACCTCTGGTTCGAGGACAACTCGGACGATCGAGGCGAGGAAATGGAGGATTTCATCCATGCTAAAGATCTCTACGTATTAAACGAACCAGGGCACCTGCCCACCTTTGAGACGGTGAATGGAACATCGAATGTGGATCTGACCATATGTAACCATCTGGCTCTACAGCATATCAATGACTGGGAGGTACGACCGGATCCATCGCTCTCGGACCACAGGTACCTCACATATAGGATATCCAAAGTTAACATCGCTCAGGACATCGGGAAATTCAACATCAACCTTGCAGACTGGGATTACATCATTGGGAAAATAAAGAAGGAAAACTATCACTTTGACAACATTACCACCAGGATAGAAGCGGAACAAAAAATGAAAGACCTTATAAGTAATATCAACAACAGTGTTAGCACGGCCATCCCCCGTTATAAACCAAGGGAGAAGATTGTCAGATGGTGGTGTGCCGAACTTCAGGCTCACAAAAGTAAAGTCACCGCAAAACGCCGAAGATACAGAAACTGCACGGATGACAACAAGAAAACACAGCTAAAGACTGATTACTTAAATGAGGAACGGAAATATAAAGAACACATTAAGGAATGTAAATTCAACAGCTGGAAGAGATTCTGCACCTCCTGTAACAGCGACCCTTGGGGTCTACTTTACAAACTAGGCACCAGCAAGCTGAAGAAAAGTTTCCAGCTTCTGGACTTTGAAAAGAGCGACGGCACGCGCGTGCAGTGTGTTGCCGATTGCCTTGATTTATTACTCTCTGAGTTCTTCAAGCCTGATAACAGGCAAGAGGATAGTCCAACACAGAGACGAATCAGAAATGGACTTCTCTACAAGTCAATGGGTCCAGACGACCCAGACTTTACTTCCGCGGAGGTTGCATGGGCACTCCAGCGACTTAAAAATGGTAAAGCACCAGGTCAGGATGGCCTTACCAGTGAAATAACTAAAGAAATTCACCAAAGGCACCCAACTATACTGCGGGAGGCCTTCAACTGCTGTCTTAAAAACGCAGTTTTCCCTAGCTCCTGGAAAGTGGCAAACATCATCCCAATTTATAAAGGCAATAACAAGCCCGTCACTTCAGTCAAAAGTTATAGACCCATTTGCCTCCTCCCTGTCATGGGGAAGGCGCTCGATAGGCTAGTCACTCGGAGGCTTACCGAGTGGCTGCAGCGCTCATGCCCCCTGAGCCATCGGCAATTTGGCTTCAGAGAAGGCATTGGAGCGGAAGACGCCATTTACGATGTCGTAAAGAGCATTGAGGTGGCAAGAGTGTATTATAGCTGGACGGCGGTTATAAGTCTCGATATTCAAGGGGCCTTCGATAACACCTGGTGGCCCCTGATATTGTGTAAATTAGAAACCCAGAACTGTCCGAATAACCTATACCAGCTAGTTTGTGACTATTTTACCAACCGTTCTGCTACCCTCACTTACGGCGGAACCACCGTCACCAGAAGGGTTACGATGGGCTGTCCCCAAGGCTCTTGCTCCGGCCCACTTTTCTGGAGCTTGGTCCTGGATGGCCTTCTGTGTCAGAGGTTCATGAAGGAGGTGAACGTCACGGCTTACGCTGATGACCTCCTACTCATTTGCCCTGCAAACAGCAGGATGGAGTTGGAACACAATGTAAACAATCTGCTCGAGAAGATCAGTAACTGGGGAAGCGAAAACAAGCTCTCATTTAATCCGAGCAAAACAACCTGTCTTTTATTCACCAAATATAAGGCAGAGAGAAGGCTTCCGGTCCTTAAGATGGGTGGAAAACCTATAGTTATTGAAGAAAAAATGAAATATCTAGGAGTTATGCTAGATAATAAGCTAAACTGGTCTTACCACATAAACTATTTATACGAAAAGACCAGCCACCTGTTTGCATGGGCTGCAAAGGTGGCAAGGAGGGACTGGGGCCTCACGGGTGAAGCCCTGACCCTCATTTATAAAGGTGCTTTGGTACCTATCGTTACTTATGCAGCGGCCGCATGGTGCGGTAGGGTTGAAAACTGTCATTCTGCCCGTAAGCTCCTGGCCATACAACGGAAATCGTTGATTCGCATCACTGGTGCCTTTCGCACCACTTCAAATGATGCGCTGCAGGTCCTGGCAGGGGTTCCCCCGCTGGACATTTTAGTGCAAGAAAAAGGCGCCATATATATGGCAAAAATAAAGGGTATCATCCCTGCTTACGTTTCTACGGAAGGTGCATCGCTAGAGCGACCCATCCGAGTCGAGGCGAGACCCCGCCTAAGGGACATACCCACCATTACGGTGATTGACTACGACCCAACACACAACCAACGAGTCTATACCGATGGTTCCAGAAGCCCTGATGGCACTGGAGCTGCCTTTGCTTACTTTTACAAACATCAACTAAGTTACAGCCAAACTAGAAGGCTGCACCCAATGTGCAGCAACTTCCAAGCGGAAGTACTTGCCATCTTGATGGCGATCACCTGGATGGAAAGGCACTTCTACCAGAGTGCCCTCCATATCTGCACAGACAGCAGAGCGGCCCTGGCTGCTATACAGGACATGAACAGTAGGCATTGGCTTATCAATATGGTTTGGAAACGGCTGATTGCCGCCAACCAAAGCAATCGAAAGGTTCAGTTATTCTTCGTTTGGGTTAAGGCCCATGCCGGCACTACCGGCAATGAGGTGGCCGACAAATTGGCCAAAGAGGGCACGACCTTAGCCCTCTCTCCCTCATACAAAAGAATACCGATTGCAAGTGTTAAACAACTCATTAAGAAACACCAACTATCCCGTTGGCAAGCTCGCTGGGCTACCTCGATGAAGGGCCGCGAGTTATTCTCCTTTTTTCCATCCGTGACTCAACGACTACTAAACAAACATCTTTGTGTGAACCACTACTTTTCGGCATTCACGACTGGACATGGCTACTTCAACAAGTATCTATTCGAGTTGGGACATTCAAGTACCGACCGATGTGACACCTGTGGTACTCAAGAAGACCCGGACCATGTACTACTACGCTGTATTAGACTGGAAAGGACCAGATTGGACATTCAAGCCACCTGTGACCTACTCCAACTACAATGGCCAGTCCAGAAGGACCAACTGATCGACGACAAACGCTTGTATCCACATTTTATAAACATTATTAAACTTTACCATAAGTTCAAAAAGGTTTGAAGGTGATTTACCACCTAACAGTGCCAACCACACAACAACGACTGTGTTAAATGTATTCCGGTATCGCGGAAGAACAAGTGTCGCGCAAATTTTTTAATTGTAATTGTTTAGTTGTAATAATTTTGTACCCTTATGTATTGTATCACAACCCTGCAAAGCTATGCAAAGCGGGGTGACAACAAAATGGAACTGTCAACCCGGCGGGGCAAAGATTGCCTCGATGGAAGACGAGTTCCGACAAAATGAAAATGAAAATGTCCCTATCAACTACTAGTGGACCGTTCCATTGGACTGGTGGCTGTGGATAAATCGTGCTCCGATTTAGTTCGCGTTTTCGGTGGATTTTGTTGTTTTTGGTGCGGATTTTTTGTGTTTTCTGGGTTCCTCTAATCGAGATGCTTCTTTTGGTGTAAGAATTTTGTCTGTGGACCAATTATTTACCTATTTACAGAAGATTTACGACTCCGGACATTCGGACCGTTTTTCCGGACTTGTGGCAGTCGGTGAACCGGATTGGGCGACGGCTATGGACCACCGGTCTCAAGGTTAGTCCCCTAGTAAAATTTGGTACTGATTGGACCACTTGCCTTTTGGCAATCGCGCTTTTTGTCCCGGACCATTGGAGGCCCGCATCGGGCTTTTCCGTCGACGTAGGCTTCTGACTTGCGGGTCGTTCGGAGAAGGGCTAAAACCCTTTGCTTTCCCGGAGTTTGACTTCATTCTACTGGATACTTACGAAGTTACAGCGATTTTAGTTTTTAACCAGTTTACACTACAGAGTTCATTGACCTATCTCGCAACGGTTTTTCCAACGACTTTTGCTGACGTCACGGAGAAAAAGATGTTTACTGTCTGACGTTTTTCGGATTGTTTACAAACGTTTAGATAAAGAAGATATTTGTTTTGAACTTCTTTTGTGAACTTTTGTTAAGTGATTTAGATTAAGGTAGTTTAATTAGTATTTAATTAGTTTTAAATAGACTTTATCTATCTTTTCAACTCTGCACTTTTGGGTGTTAACCTGACTGTGCAGAGAGGCTTGGAACCTAGGTTCCCACTGACAAAACAATCTTCAGCTTGGGTGTAGGTATATAACAATAACACGAGGGTTTCAACTGGTTCTTTGGTATATTGTAAGCATAGCATGGATTCCTTTCTTAAGAGGGCCAATGAAATACTGGAAGAGGTAAAGAAATATACCTCTGACAACCCGAATGGAAAATTTAGTGTGGTGGCCCACACACAATATATTCTTAGTCAATTTTCAAGTGTAATTGCCCTTGCCGAAGCCGCCCTGTCTTCAAATGACTACTTTAAAGAAATTAACGACAAACTATCTAACATGATCACAAAGGAAGATTTTAAAAATGAAGATAATACTGACAGTGTGGCTAACTCTCATAAAGAAATTCTAGAACAATTGAAGAAGATGGATACTCGATCTGAACCTAAGACAATATTTCCAACATACAGTGATATAGTGAAATCTGGAGGGAGCGTAGATACTAATAGAGCCCTTCTAAAACAAAGAAAACCAAATGAAGTTGTGTTGGTGTATGGAAAGGAAAAAGGAACTTTGACAAGTGATGCAGTGAGGAAAACGATTCAGGAAAAGCTTAAGCCATCAACTATGAAGATAGGAGTGGAAAGAATCAGGAAAATTGCCGATGGAGGGGTGGCCATTGAGTTGTGTAATAACGGGGATGCTGCAACCATGGAGGAACAAATTGTCACAAAGGTACCTGAACTAGTTACAAAGAGACCTAGGAAGAGATGGCCCTTCTTAGTCATTTATTCGGTGAGTTCGGATATAAATAAAGAGGATCTGGTATCGCTGGTATTCCAGCAAAACGAAGAAATTGGAGATATAATGAGTGAAGAAGAGTTTCAAAAACAGTTTCGAGTTAAGTTTATTATAGGGAAAAAAGGTCTTCCATTCCAGAACTGGACTGTGGAGGTCTCTCCAGTACTAAGAAAAGTACTTTTGCAACAGGCAAAAATTAATATAGAATGGTCGCGCTGTAGGGTCGCGGACTTTTGCCCGATCCTACAGTGCTTCCGGTGCAATGAGTTTAACCATACTGCGAAAGAATGCCCACACAGTGAACCAACTTGTAGTCACTGTTCCGAGGCTCATCTTTATAAAGAATGCCCAAATAAGGACAGAGAGCCAACATGTAATAATTGTAAACGACAGAAGGGAAACAATCATCACCATAATGCAAGGGATACTACATGTCCTATCTATACTCGGATAAAAAACAATGTTACTTCCAGAACAGACTATGGACCTTGTTAACTCTACCAAAATTAAAATACTGCAATTCAATGTGGGTAGAAGTATAGCTGCCACTTCTTTACTCTGTGAACAATTACTGCATTTTGATTTGATAATGGCACAGGAGCCTTACTGTCGTGATAACTCCCCATCCTGTTTACCCACTTATTATCCAGTAATTACCGGTTCTGAGAGGTATCCTTGGTCTACTACACTGGTTCCGAATACTGGGCTGTCAATCATGCAACATGAATATTATTGTGATGAATATGTTATTACTACCGAAGTAATGATCAATAACGAAAGAATTATTCTTATTAATGTTTACTTTCCGAGAGAAACAGAGGTACAGGACTTTTTGAGGAAACTACAGAACATTATAAATGCATTTAAAGATACTCTTATTTTGCTGGCTGGTGACTTTAACGCCCACTCCCCGATGTGGGGTGGCGACAATCAAGATCCCAGGGGAGGCATACTTGAAGAGTTTCTTGCCACGAATAACTTACTGGTAATTAATAATCCACTTTCCCCACCGACTTTCTCCTCGAGTAGAGGGGAAAGTTGGATTGATGTCACCGCATGTAGTCAGAACTTATTTCCTAGGATTGTGAACTGGAGAATTCTTGAAGAGCCAAGTCTTACAGAACATGCATACATTGCATTCGATTTGACTAGTAATGATTGCTCTTACACACAGCATCACTTTAAATGCTACCGGTACATTGCAAATAGAGCGGATTGGGAAGGAATGAAACAGTTTTTATCCAATAACATGACTGAAACCTATTCTGGACACCCTTTGGAGGCTAGGGAGCAATTGAATCAAGACATTGCAGTTATTGATCAGGCCTGCAGAACTTTTATACCCATGAAGAAACCAAAAGAAAGAAATGTACCTTGGTGGAACTTGAAACTTACTAATCTTAGAAAAGAGACAAGACAATCAAGAAGGAAATACCAACGATGTAATGATGAAAACACTAGAATGACGAATAAAGAGGCCTACTTACAGAAACAGCAAGAATATAAAAACGCGATCAGAGATAGCAAGGTAAATGGTTGGAGGGACTTCTGCACCAAGTCGTCAGTTAACCCATGGGGTTTTGTTACACGTCTTTGTAGCAATAAGCTCCGGAAAACACAGATTCTTGTTTCCTCCTGTAATGATGAAAACCCTAAATCTGTTGTGGATACTCTAATAAAGAAATTAAATTCTTTCTGCCCCGATGACGACACTACTGAGGACACTGAATGGCACAAACAATTAAGAGAAGATAAAAACAAACTTGAGCATACTGATGATGCAGAGCCATTTACTGCAGAAGAAATCAACTATACCATTAATACTTTAGGGAGGGGCAAGGCCCCTGGCCTCGATAACATTACTTCAGATATAGTGAAAGGCTTATGGACCTTAATTCCACAACAATTAATTAATATGTATAACACCTGCTTACAGTTGGGAATATTCCCTAGGGAATGGAAATCAGCTAAAGTAATCCCCGTGCCTAAACCAGGGTCCGCACGAGATATTAGGCCAATATCTCTTTTGCCGGTTATGGGGAAAGTTTTGGAAAAACTATTGAACAACAGATTGATGTGGCACGTGGAGAGAAACAGGTTGATCAGTGATTATCAATATGGCTTCCGACCACAAAGGTCCGCTGAAGACGCCATACAACAAGTGACTAATACAGTTAAACATCTTTTGGATGCGCATAGGTATGTCCTCGGGGTCAGCCTGGACATATCAAAAGCTTTTGATAGCGTCTGGTGGCCCCTCATCACATATCAGCTTAGGAAAATTAAATGCCCTCGGAATATCTTAAAGTTATTACAGGACTATTTACATGAAAGGACTGCACAACTGGATTATGGTGAACACTTTGTTATTAAGAATATACAGAGAGGCTGTCCACAGGGGTCCGTTTGTGGACCTCTGCTATGGAACCTTTCCTTTGACACCTTTTTGCAAAGCGATTTTGGGCATCATTATTCCATAGCATATGCTGATGATGTGTTTCTGCTGGTGGGGGGTCGATCCAGGGCTGATCTTGAGGACAAAGGAAACAACATATTACAGCAAATTTATAACTGGGGATTGACACATAGAATGAAATTTAACCCAGCTAAAACTAAAGGCATAGTCTTTAATAAAAGTGGACAGCAAAATCTATACCTAAGGCCTCCACATATCAAAATGAACAGCTGTACTATAAAAATAGAAAAAAATATTAAATACCTTGGCGTAATATTGGACTTTAGGCTTTTATGGGATAGCCACATCAAATATGTAACCACACGAACTGGGTTAATCATGAACACATATGCGCAGGTTGCGAAGAAAGATTGGGGATTGAGCGCAGAGGCTATGTCTATCATATATGACTGTGTCTTCCTCCCTGTCACTACATATGCTTGTGGATCTTGGGGTTGGGCAACCCAAAAAGTACACGTCAAGCGCAAGTTGATATCTTCTCAGAGACGAGCATTGCTCCTGATCACGAAATCTTTTCGCACAGTAAGTAACAGTTGTCTACAGGTTCTAGCAAAGAAACCCCCACTTGACTTAACTATTTTGGAAAAAGAAAAATTTTACCATATTAAATGGGGGAAAGACATTGAAGTAAATACTGCAATATACACACAAGATGAAATAGAATGGAGTTTTCCCTTCAGAAACACGCTATCTCCCATTGGACAAGGAANCACTACTCCATAGCATATGCTGATGATGTTTTTCTGTTGGTGGGGGGGTCGATCCAGGGCTGACCTTGAGGACAAAGGAAACAACATATTACAGCAAATATATAACTGGGGATTGACACATAGAATGAAATTTAACCCAGCTAAAACTAAAGGCATAGTTTTTAATAAAAGTGGACAGCAAAATCTATACCTAAGGCCTCCACACATCAAAATGAACAGCTGTACTATAAAAATAGAAAAAAATATTAAATACCTTGGAGTAATATTGGATTTTAGGCTTTCATGGGATAGCCACATCAAATATGTAACCACACGAACTGGGTTAATCATGAACACATATGCGCAGGTGGCGAAGAAAGATTGGGGACTGAGCGCAGAGGCTATGTCTATCATATATGACTGTGTCTTCCTCCCTGTCACAACATATGCTTGTGGATCTTGGGGTTGGGCAACCCAAAAAGTACACGTCAAGCGCAAGTTGATATCTTCTCAGAGACGAGCATTGCTCCTGATCAAGAAATCTTTTCGCACAGTAAGTAACAGTTGCCTACAGGTTCTGGCAAAGAAACCCCCACTTGACTTAACTATTTTGGAAAAAGAAAAATTTTACCATATTAAATGGGGAAAAGACATTGAAGTAAATACTGCAATATACACACAAGATGAAATAGAATGGAGTTTTCCCTTCAGAAACACGCTATCTTCCATTGGACAAGGAATTAACCCAAGAAATGATATTGGAAATTCCAGTATAAATATATTTACTGACGGGTCCAAACTGGAAGGGAATGTAGGGTGCAGCATGGTAGTATATGATAATGAAAATGAAGTTGCTAATGAAACTTATAAACTTGACGATAGGTGTTCTGTCTTTCAAGCGGAACTCTTGGCCATAGGCAAGGCTGTAGAACTTATCAATAGAACTTATCATAACATCACTGCCACTATAAACACGGATTCTCTCTCAGACTATAACATATTGATGAGTCCCAAACTACACCCATTGGCTGAGCCTATTAGGAGAGACATAAAATCATCCAATTGCCAAATATTCTTAAACTGGGTGAGAGCCCACCAGGGCATAAAAGGGAACGAGAGGGCTGATGAATTAGCCAAATCTGCAACCTACCTTGACAATGAACAAATAATTTACAGAAAACTTAGTCAACGGACATTAAGAAGATTACTTAAGCAAGATACAATACAATTGTGGCAAAATATATGGGATAGAAACCCAGATCATATAACGCATAAGTTTATTCGAAAACTTGATAACTTTATCAACACTAGCTGGATTACACCAGACTACTATACAAGGCAAGTCATGACAAATCATGGGAAATATGCTAATTACTTGGCAAGATTTGCCAACAAAAACAATAATAAATGCACGGAATGTGATACTGAAGATGGACCCACTCACTATCTTTATCATTGTGTTATCTTTCAACGAGAAAGGATTGAACTTATATGTACTCTTAAAAAATATGACATTACCTGGCCCTGTGAGTTATATAGACTTCTCACCAACAGTGACATTTTTAATTATTTTAAGTACTTTTCTAAACAAATATTTAACCACTGCTGTAAAAACATACACAGCTAACTTATTCAGGCATAAGTGCTGCCTGATTACTTTGATCATTCTCTACACGCGAGTTGCGATGTATTTAGTGTTTCCACTTTCTACATAAATGTATAGTATTCTACTTGTTATTAATATAATCTTGTAAATTTTATATCTTTGTATTCATTGCCCTGGTGATGCTATGCGGGACCAGGGCATGTACTGTTAGTACGAATAAAACCTATTGATTGATTGATTGATTGTCCCTATCCACCTATCCCTATGGGGAAGCTAATGGTGCGGCGGGGAAGCTCGGGTCAGTTCCGGGCTTGAGTGCCCTGTTGTGTGCTGGGCTTGGTTTCGGGGGAAAGGATTGAAGACGGATTTTGAGGGTACAGTTAATAAACTGGGGGTTGCACACCTGGGGCGCCAGGTAGGGAGGGGCCCGGGGGGACCTAGCCAGTTTGCCCTGGCAGCCCTGGTCAACTGGCAAATAATCTCGCGCCTTGCCAGAGTGCGGGGTGGCGCCCTGTTCAGGTCCCTCTGGCAGGGCGCGGGGCCTTAACCGAGGCCACATGGTTCGTCTCTGGTCCTTTCATTCGCCTCGTTACGGGTCTGGTGCACGGTGGGGTGCGAGGGTCCGGTTCTGGTCTGGGTTTTTCTGGGGGGTTTTTGGGGTTTTTCCTTTATATAAATATGAGTAGTCAGAAAAAAGATAAAAGTTTACACGTGCAGGGAGGTGGGGGAGGGGTACCTGACCCTCAGTTTGGATCACCGATAGGTGGATTAAATGGTAGTTTACAGATGACAGAGACAGATGCGGAAGTAGGAATTAGTCATCTTGGTTATCTGCAGGAGGCGGAGAAATTGCTAATTGATTTTAGGAGATCTATATTGCATAAAGATAGTAGGGTATCAAAATTAGTTTCGAGTACTTTAATTGATATATTTGGTCAAGCTGTAGGATTAGTTAAGAAATTAACTTTGGAAAATGAGCGATTATTGGGAAGACTTAGTGCTTTTGAACAAGTGGAGAAGCCGGTGGCGGTGTCGGTACCTTTATTTTCAGAGGTAGTACAGGATCTAAATAGAGGTGATAGTGGGGTCAGTAGTGAGTCTGTTGTGCTTATTAGAGGGAAAGCTGATGAGCAAAGTGATGATATTAGACGAAAAGTCTTAAGGAGTATTGATCCTTGTACAGATAAAATACGGTTACAGGCTATGCGTAAAATGAGGAGTGGTGGTGTGGTGATTACGTTAGCTAAGGAAGAAGATAGAGAGCGTTTGATGAAAAATGAAAAATTAAAGGAAGAGGGATTAAATTTAACGATTCCGATAAAGCGTAGACCACGTATGTTGTTAGTTGATGTTCCGAGGGATCTCACAGAAACAGAATTAGTTCGGTTAATTTTTACACTTAATTCTGATTTAATTTATGGTAATATAAATTGTGATTTTGATGATTTTAGCCGTGATTTTAAATTGTTATATCGTACTGGTAAAAAACGTGATACTATAGTTAATTGGGTAGTAGAGGTGTCACCTGGTTTGCGGCATAGATTGTTGAATTTAACAAAACTATATATAGAATATAGATGTTGTGCGATTAAAGATCATAATGAAATAACAAAGTGTTTTAGATGCCAGATGTTTGGCCATATTTCAAAATTTTGTAAGCAACAAGTGGAGACATGTCATAAGTGTGGGGAAGATGGTCATAGGTCTAGAAATTGTAGTCAGGAAACTTTTGTTAAGGTTTGTGTACCTTGTAAAAGGTTAGGGAGAAGAAGTGATCATATGTCTAGGGACAAGAATTGTTATTCTTTTCAGTTAGCGATAATTCGTTATAAACAAATAATTGATTATGGATAATAGGAGTATAAAGTTAGTCTTAAAAATAGCGCAGATTAGTATGCAACGGAACAAAATTGTCCCTAGTGAATTGTTGTTATATATTGATAGATTTAAGCCAGATGTGTTAATAGTACAGGAACCGTACGTATTTAAGGATAGGGTAAGGGGGTTTGGTTTGGCTACGCGGGTAGTGCAGAGTTTTGCTGAAACTCCATGGGCTGCCCTAGTTATTTGTAGTACGGTATGGGTACCTTTGAATTTAGTTCAATTCTCTTCTTCTACCTGTGCTGTTGCACAGATGTCGAGTGACAATATAAAAATATATTTAGTTAGTTTATATTTTCCCCTTTCTGGGAATATTTATAATTCAGTAGCTGAGTTAGAGGTGGTCCTGATGGCATTAACAGGGAATATGATAATTTTGGGTATTGATTCTAACTCAAAGTCTCCTCTTAGGGGTAGCAGTAGTTTAGATGATCGTGGAGAGGTTTTAATGGCTGTTTTAGCCAGGTGGAATTTTAGTGTTTTAAATGATCAATCGGAAGTCCCAACGTTCCAATCTTCTAGGGGGTCCTCTTTTGTTGATGTAGTGGCATACTCAGAAAATTTGAGTCATTATTTGTTAATGGGTGAGGTATCCCATGAGTATAGTTCTTCTGATCATGCATTGTTGTCATATGAGATTAATTTTGGTGTTTCAATAAATATTACAAATTGTGAATTTTATTTCACAAAGAAAGGTATTAATTGGGAAAGATTCAGAGGAATTGTTCGGAGATATCTTGATACTTATCGGACCCCTGAAATTAAGAGTATAAGGGATTTAATTAGTTATTGTGATAAAATACATTGAGCTTTTGACAGAGCCATGTATGATACAGCTCGTATAAGACGAAAATGTACATATAGGACACGATGGTGGAATGATGATCTGGATAGCTTACGTCGTAAAGTGTGTAGGTTGCGTAGAATTTTTCAGCGAGAAAGGGATTTGGTTTTAAGGGGGATTAAGTATGAGGAATATCGTAAGATATATAAAGAATATAGATGTAAGATATTGCTAGCTAAACGGGTTAGTTGGCGTAATTTTGTTGAAACAAGTTCAAGTAGAGATTGTTGGGGTATCCCATATAAAATAGTACGTGAAAATCTTAAACCTTTGAATATATTATGTTCTATGCGTAGTAGTACGGGTTATTTAATAGACTGGGAAACGTCAATTAATAGTTTGTTTGAAGTATTATTTCCGGATGATAATAGGCAAGAAGATACAACTGACCAGGAACAGATTAGAGTTGATAATGATACTTATTTTAATAATAAGCAATCTAGGTTGTTTACTGTTGCAGATTTAGATAAGATTATTTTTCAATTGAAAGGTCGTAAGGCTCCTGGGTATGATAGTATAACATACTTAATGTTGCGACAGACATATCCTGTTATTCGATATGACTTATTACGGTTATATAATAATTGTTTAATGTTCGGTGTATTTCCCAATAGGTGGAAAATAGCAAAGGTTATTTTATTGCTTAAGGATAAAAATCGAAATAAACAGGACCCGAAATCCTATTGTCCTATATGTTTATTATCAGTTATTGGAAAAGTTTTTGAGAGATTGATCAAAATAAAGTTGCAAGAGATTTTTTGGAATTATCTGGATGAAGATCAGTATAAGTTTCGGAGGGGTAGATCTACGACAGATGCTATCCGTGTTTTGCAAGAGCGGACACATAGATCGAGGTGTAAATATGTTTTAGGAATCTTTTTGGATATTAGTGGTGCCTTTGACAATATTTGGTGGCCGACTGTCATGCGGGCCCTACGTCAGCAAAACTGTCCTTTAGATTTGTATAAAGTGGTAAATGATTTACACATCGGGTAGTTAGGTATTCTCATGGGGATAGACACAGAGATAAAGTTGTTAGTAAAGGGTGTCCCCAGGGCTCGGTCCTGGGCCCAGAATTTTGGAATTACGTTTTTAATGGTGTTCTGGTGGGTCTTCGGAGCTCAGGCTATCAGTTTGTTGCTTATGCGGATGATATTGTAGTTTTGGTTTCTAGTAATAGTAGGGCTGGTTTGGAGGAAGTAAGTGGTGAGGTAGACCGATTTATTAGCTCTGAGCTTAGGAATATTAAACTGCAACTTGCCCCTTTAAAGTCGGGGATATTGCTGCTGAGGGGTGTCCTTAGCCCAGATCGCCCCCCCAGTGTGCGTGTGGACAATGTCCCTATTAGGATGGCACGGTCCTTAAATTACCTTGGTTTAAAACTGGGGAATAGGATGTCGGTGACCGATCATGTTGATGAGGCGACTAGTAGGGCTGTTGCCCAGTTTGCTAGTTTGCAGAAGTTAATGGGCTCGGGGTGGGGGCTTAGGCTGCCCGCCTTGAGAGTCATTTATAGGCTTCTTTTTGTACCTATTGTGACGTATGCCGCTGGTGTGTGGGGCGACGCGCTAAGGCCCCCTCTTATACAGAAATTGTGGAAGGCACAGCGTGTTGCGCTTCTTATGTTGACCAGAGCTTATAGGACTACCTCAACGGCTGCCCTCCAGGTTATTGCTAATGAGTTACCTCTTGATTTAGAGGTTAAGTATGCTTATTATAGGTATCTTTTACGTAGTAGGGTTGCTTTTAATATAGGAAATCTTAAGTACCCTAAGGATTTCATTGGGAAAACTGATGCTTGGACACGGAGAGCTATTCGAAACCAGTTATATCAGGAATGGAATTTTAAATGGAAAGATTTGGATAAAGGTAGAGTTACAGCTGTGTTTTTCCCTTCCATTATGGATAGGGTCCGCATGAAGTGGGTGGAACCAGATTATTATGTTAGTCAAATTCTTTCGGGCCACGGTGATTTTCGATTAAAATTGTATCAGTTTAATTTGGTTTCTTCAGTTTTATGTGAATGTGGTTTGGAGGATAGTTTAGAGCACTTCGTGTTTGAGTGTCCGCGGCTTGCAGTGTTGCGATCTACTTGTATATATTTAAATTGTCATGGAAATGCGGGTAACCTACGTCGTCTGGTTTCGTCAGAGGTTATCTATCAAAAAGTTTTTTAAGGTTTTAAAATTAATGCTTTTAGAGAGATCTATTTTACGTGGTTTTAGAAATTAATTTAAAGGTTGGCTTTATTTATTTATTCTTTTGATGTCCAGTGTAATTATTTGTATATTTTAGTAATATAGTGTTTATAGTTTTATAGTTTAATAGTTTAATTTAGAAATTTATCTGCCGAGAAATCTTTTTAGATAGGTGCGGCAAATGATTGGGACTTTGGGAACCTTGTCCCTATCCACCAAGTAGATAGTAGATTCCAATTTTGGTGATGTGGTGTACGACAGCACTGCATCTGGTATTACTTTGGTTAAAAATAAGGTGTTACAGGTGTGTTATGATATTTGGCAAGACCGGTGGAACAGGTCTGAGAAAGGGAGAATAACCTACGGGTATTTCCCTAATATTGGTAAGAGGTTATTGGCTAAATGGGTTGAGCCTAATTATTGGTCGACTCAGTTCCTAAGTGGACATGGTGATTTTAGGAGTAAGTTAAGGTCGTTCCACCTAGTCAATGATGAGTGTTGTGAATGCGGTGCTGTCGACACCCTTCGCCATTTTATGGTTGATTGCAGGATTTTTTATTATGATATTGGGGAGCTTATGGGTTTATTGAATATTAACTCCTCTGATAATATTGATTTTAATGTGGTCTGCACCAAATTGGTGAATAATAGGTATAATTATAATGGTGCATATAAAATTTTATTAAATATGTTTAAGAAGCGTATGGTTTTAAGGGTTGGTGTTTAGATTTGTTTTATATTTATTGGTTTATTTATATTTTTATGGTGTATTATATTATTATATTTGGTTTTATGGATGTATTGTACATTTTTAGCTGTTTGGTCCCTTGTATTATTAGACTTGTGTTTAATAGTATTAAGGGGTTCTGCTAGGCCTATTTTATTTTTGGGGGTATACTTATTTATTTATTTATATTTTATTGTTGGGTATGGTATATTTTATTTTATATGGTATGTTTATATTGTTTTATTATTTTATATATTTGTTTTACTGGGATTTGGGTATGGTGTTTTACTATCTATTTGGGGGGGTATGTTATACTTTAGTATTTTATTTTATGGTGCATACTTTTTTGGTTTATATTATTATACATGGTTTATATGGATTTGATTATGTATATATGGTTTACATATATGGTTTTTATGGTTTATTATTTTTGGTTATATGATACTATGTTATGTATATATTATATATTTGGTATTTAATATATATGGTTTATATAGTTATATGGTTTTTATATGGTATTGGGTTATGTATATATGGTTTTTCATATATGGTTTGTATATATACAGTGGTACCTCAGGTTACGAACGCCCCAGCATACGAAGTTTTCAGGATACGACATGAAATTCGAACATATTTTTGCTCCACGATACGAACAAAAACTCACCATACGACGTTACATTAGTTCGCATTTTTCATTTGTTTTTCTTACTACAGTTATTTTTTTAAATGTATTACTTGGCTTTAATTTGAGTATGTTTTTCGCGTTGGAACGAATTATTTGGTTTTACATGTAATCGTATGGGAAAAGATGATCCACCTTACGACATTTTCATGATACGATCTCAGTTTCGGAACGAATTAATTTCGTATCCTGAGGTACCATTGTATATGGTTATATATTATGTTTTGTTATTGGTATTTTTGGTTGTCTGGGCGCACCGGTTTTCTTTTAGGTTTTATTGTAATTATTATATATTGATATTTTATGATTTATATTAATTGTTTTTATTTTATTGCGATTATATTTTTATTATTTTTATTTATTTCTATATTTATTTTTGACTTTTAGGTATTTGGTTTCCCCTCCTGCTCGGGGAAGGCACAGGGTATATGGTGCATATATGGTGTTGGCATGACCATACCATGCCAATAAAAAATTCTACTGGTTGACCTTATGGGTATGGTGCATAGGTGTAGTAGATAGAGGATTGGTGTTTAATAAGTCTCAGGGCCTACTGGTACGCTCACGCAGGTACAGTAGGGGTGGTGGCGGGACCTTTGGGACGGGATGTCCCTATCCACCCCTCTCTAAATGGGGGTCCATTGCTTGTGCCCAAACCAGGCAATGGCCCCAGCTCGTACGTACCAGCCTTGTCGTGGCAGAGGGGCTCAGTACCCAGGGGGAATGCTGTAATGGTATTTACCCTGGGGAAGCAAATGGTACGGCGGGGGACTCAGGGGTGACCCTGTTCGGGGGGCTTTAGCATGGCTTAGACCCTTGCTCTGGGGAGAGAGGGCGAGGGGGAGTACCCGAGGGTACAGGGTACAAACTGGGGGTTGCGCACCTGGGGCGTCGTATAGGTAGGGGCCCGGGGGGACTTAGCCGGTATTCTTTGGCTGCCCCGGTCAGACGATGAATAATCTCGTGCCCCGTCAGAGTGCGAGGTGGCGCCTCGGATAGGTCCCTCTGGCGGGGTGCGGCGCCTACCCCGAGGCCACGGGGGCTTAACCTGGCTCTCTCGTGATCCCTACAGCAGGGTTGCGGTGTGCTGGGGTCTGTTTGGATTAGGTGATCCCCTGGGTCTGGGGGGTTTTTTCTGGGGTAAAATTATAGTTATCATGGAAAGTGCAAGTAAAGTAAAACGTTCATACGCGCCGGGTGGTGGGGGGAACAGCCTAGTTCCTAAAAATCTTTGAGTAAACAAAAGAGTAGAATATCTGATGTATCAACGGATCAGAGTTTGGTATTAAGTGGAGACTCTGTGGGAATTTTGGAGCATATAGGAAAAGTGAATACTCAGGTGTATAAGATATGTACAGCTAAGGATGCTAGAATTACAAAGCCTATAGGTAAGACGTTACTGGATTCGTTTGCGGACATTAAATCTATTGTATATAATTTATTGATAGAGAATGAGAATTTAAAGGGAAGAGTACAAATCATGGAAGAGGTGAATAAGAAATTGTCTGGTTTAGGTCAGGCTAACGTTACGTATGCTGAGGTAGCTAAAGATTCGATACGTTCAGTTGAGGATATAAAAGATGAGTCTATTAGAACAGTGTTAGTACGAGGAGAACAAGGAGAAGGTAGTGAGCAAGTAAAACAGAAATTTTTGTCTGTAATAGAACCAGGCAAGGAAAAATTAGGATACAAGGTATAAGAAAGATGAGGGATGATGGGTTAGTTGTGGTTTTGGCTTCGTCAGAAGATAGAGAAAGAGTATTCAATCATGATGGTTTAAGTGAAAGTAAATTAAGAATACAGAAGCCTATAAAACGTAGACCTCGTATGTTATTGTTGGATGCTCCAAGAGAGCTTACGGAGAGTGAGTTAGTAGAATCTATCTATGAATTAAATAAGGATTTAATATATAGAAGTTGTGAGGAGGATGAAGAGGATTTTGTAGGTTTTAATTTGGACTTTAAGCTGTTATATAGAATTGGAAAAAGACGTGATTCTTTGGTAAATTGGGTAATTGAAGTTACGCCTGAATTAAGACGACGATTTTTGGCTATGAGTAGGTTATATATACAGTATAGAAGTTGCATTGTAAAGGATTATTACGAGATAGTTCGGTGTTTTAAATGCCAGCAATTTGGTCATTTGGCAAAGGATTGTAGACAACAACAAGACATATGTTATAAGTGTGGACAAGGTGGGCACAGAGGTAGTGATTGTAAAGAGGAAGGTCAATCTCGGATATGTGTAGCGTGTCAGAAGATGGGTAAACCAAGTGCGCATGTTCCTAAAACAAGGGATTGTTATTCATATCATATGGCGGTTCTTAGGTATAAAAAGCATATTGATTATGGATAAGGGAGGAGTAAGTCAGTGTAGGATATTACAAATTAACATGCAGCGGAAGACATCCATACCCGCGGAGGTACTTACTTATTCTTATCAGAACGGGGTAGATCTAATATTGGCGCAGGAACCGTATGCTGTTCGACAGCGTGTAGTAGGATTTGGGAATATAACCAAGGTGATCCAGAGTTTGAAGGAAACTCCATGGACCGCAATAATTGTGGTGAATGATAGATGGACTGTTTTAGCAATATCATTTTTATCCTCGCGAACCTGTGCAGTGGCACAGATGCTACGAGATAACGAAGATTTTTATGCGTCAAGTTTGTATTTTCCCCCGCATCAAGATATCGAGGTTAGTTTAGATGAGCTGGAAAATTTGTTGAGAAACCTCCAGGGTAAACGGGTGGTTTTAGGCATAGATTCTAATGCTAAGTGCCTACTTTGGGGTGATAGTAGATTGGATGATAAGGGTAAAAAAGTGCTGGCAATTTTAAGTAAATGGAATTATGTAGTGGTGAATACACAAAATGTAATTCCTACGTATAAATCCTCAACTGGGGAATCCTTTGTGGATATAGTTGCGGTTTCTAGTAATATGTTACCATATATACAAAATTGTCAAGTTAGTCATGCAAACACAACTAGTGATCACGCTACGTTAGTGTATGATATTAGTTTTAATAAAGATTTTGCTAATCAAGAAATTAATTATAATTTCCGTCAGGTTAATTGGAATAAATTTCGTAAAATTTTAAGTAATTATCTGAATGATCATAGGATAGTAGATATTGCAGACAAACGGGATGTTATGTATTTGTGTAGTACTATACATGAAGGGATAAGGAGAGCAATTTGTGGAACAGCAAGAGATGTAAGGAGTAAGCGGTTGATACCATTATGGTGGTCTGATGAATTGCAGAAATTAAAATTGCAAGTTCAGAGATGTAGAAGGAGTTTTCAAAGGGAACGTGATGCTGTTCTCCGTGAGATTAAGCATAAGGAATATCAATTAAAAAATAGGATATATAAAGATTGTGTTAAAAAAGCAAAATTAAAAAGTTGGCGGAATTTAGTTGAGGGAATGAATGTTAGGAATGTTTGGGGTGTTCCTTACAAAATAATTTTTGAAAAAGTTAAGGCAAAACAAATACTTCATGCTGTTTATGGAGAGACAGGTTATATTTTAGATTGGAGAGGTTCTATTAGTAAATTAATGGATATATTATTTCCGTATGATCACTCAGTCAATGATTCTGAACAACAGTGTAAGATTAGATTGGATAATTTAAATTATTATAATAATGTAAAATCTGAAAATTTTACAATGACTGAGTTATGTAGGGTTATTTCATCTTTTAAAGGTAGACGGGCTCCAGGATTAGATAAAATTACTTTTGAAGTAGTAAGACAATCTTTGCCAGTTTTGAGGATGAATTTGTTGTTATTGTATAATTCATGTTTGTGTATGGGTGTTTTTCCATATCAGTGGAAAGTAGGAAAGTTAGTAATATTATTAAAGGGAAAAGATAGAGATCGGGTAAATCCTAAATCCTATAGACCCATATGTTTATTATCTCTTTTAGGTAAAATTTTTGAAAAGTTATTAAGGTTGAGGTTGGATGTTTTGATGCGTCCAGTTATAGATCCCTGGCAATTTGGTTTTATGAAAAATCGATCTACGGTTGATGCAATTAGGCTTTTGAAAGGATGGGTCAGAGAGTCTTCCTCGAAGTATGTAATAGGGGTATTTCTGGATATAATAGGGGCTTTTGATCATATATGGTGGCCTAGTGCGCTCCGTAGTTTGCGAGAACATAATTGCCCATATAATATTTATAAGGTTATACTTGATTATTTTTCGTATAGAAAGGTTATATATGAAGATGGTTCTTTAAATTATGAGAGGAATATTAATAGGGGATGTCCTCAGGGCTCCGTGTTGGGCCCTGAAATGTGGAAGTACGTTTTCAATGAGATTTTATCTAAGTTAAGGAATGATGATATTAAGTTTATAGCTTATGCCGATGACCTGGTCATCATATTGCAGGCTAATAGCAGAAGGGAAATAGAGACCCAAGGTCAAAGGATTTTGGATAATCTTAGCATTTGGTTGGAGGAGTATAAGTTGAACCTAGCACCAGACAAGACGGTGATGGTTCTTTTGAGGGGGTCTCTCAGTCCGGATCGCCCCCCTAGCTTAAAAATGCAGGGCACTCCCATCAGGATGGGGGGGGTCAGTCCGTTACCTGGGGGTAACCCTGGGTGTGGGCATGAACCCCTTACCACATATTGATGGGGTTTGCAATAGGGCTGTTGTTCAATACAGTAAGGTACAGGGCCTAATAGGCGCAGGGTGGGGGTTGCGGCTTCCTGCCCTGCGTTCCTTATATAGGTTTCTGTTTGTGCCTATCATAGTATATGCGGCTGGTGTGTGGGGCGACGTACTGGGGGCCCCTCATAGAAAAAAGCTTAATAAAGCTCAACGACTAGTATTGTTAAACTTCTGCTCTTCAAGTTTTGTCTGGAGAGTTACCATTGGACCTTGAGGTTAAGTATGCATATTATGCGTATCTTTATAGGAAAAAATTACCCTTTGTTGTTGGTTCGTTTGAGTATGATCCTGGTGGTCGGCATTTGTTTGTAAGAAAAAGAGAAATATTGGATAAAATTAGGAAACAGTTAATATTGAGTTGGGAACAACGGTGGTTAGAGGATGAAAAGGGTCAAGTGACATTTATGTTCTTTCCGTCTGTTTTAGATAGATTGCGGGCGCACTGGGTACAGCCAGATTATTTATCCTCTCAAATTTTAACTGGTCATGGGGACTTTAAGAGTAAATTATATAGTTTTAATTTAATTGATTCACCCCTATGTGAGTGCGGGGAGGAGGATTCTTTGGAACATTTCCTTTTTTATTGTTCATATTATGATTCTTTTAGATTAAACAATGAGTTCTTTAGGGAAATCAATTTTAATGATATAGTTGAGTGTTTGCAGAATATTGTTAATAATAGGGATATGTTTGTTAAATTTTTTATAGTTTTTAAACAAATGTTGTTATATCGGGAGAGATTTCGGATGGTGTAATGTTTAGCTTTTTTGCTTGTTATATTTAGAAATTAGCGTTTTACGGTTTACATTTTTTTTTTTTGGTTTTATGTTATATAAGTTTTGATTTTCTTTTAGAGTTTTAATCAATTTTATGTCCAGTTTAATAATTTTAATAATTATAGTTATTTTGTTGTAATGGTATGGTAGAAGTTACGGATTAGAAATAAACCGTCGGTAAGTCATAGACAGGAATGGCGGGAAGTAGGACAGTGGGGGGACTATTGTCCCTATCCACCAGCATGGATTCTTTAAACAAAACTAAAATACCTAGGGTGGTGACAGGAGGAGACGGAGGAAGGTTGTCTGGCCGTAGATCTTTGGACTCGGTAATTGAGGGTATCGATATTGAAGGTAAAAGGTTATCTGGTACAGTATACGATTATAATGAAACAAATGCATCAGATGATGCTTCAGGTACACAAAATGTGTTATGAAAAAGGTAGTAAGATTAGTCAAATATTGGCTAGTAAAATCATGGAGTTTATGACAGAAGCACAACAAATTGTGCAGGTATTGGTTACTGAGAAAGAAGTGCTTAAAGCACAGGTTAGAACGGTAAAAGAGGTCAAATATGAGCTGGAAAAAAATTATAAAGATAAGCCTAGCTATTCTCAAGTGACTAAGGCTAATGTCCCCTTAACAGGTAAGGTTCAGGGAGAAATTAAAAGTAGTTATGGTGGCAAAGAAGATGCTGTGCTCCTGGTCAAAAGTAAAAAAAGTGAGATGAATAGTGAGGTTATAAAAGAAAGTTTTTTAAAGAATATAAATCCAAGAAAAGATAAGGTACGTATTGGTAGTATTAGGAAGATGCGTACTAATGGTATTGTGGTTACTCTGGCCAGTAAGGGTGACCTTGGTAAGATCTTAAATAATAAAAATTTAATGGAAGGTGAGTTAATTATTAAACAACCGACTAAGCGTCGGCCGAGAAGAGTGATTAAGGACATTCCCAAGGGATTGTCCATGGATGAGGTAATTGATCATATTGTTGATCTTAATAGTGGCACGCTCTATGGGGAGGAGGTGTCTATTGATAAATTTAAATCCGATTTTAGGTTGGTATACCGTACTGGCCGTAAAAGAGAAGGCCAAACAAATTGGGTAGCAGAAGTTGCGCCCAATTTAAGATTAAGATTAATACAGTGTGGTCGTATATACATAGGTTATAGAAGTTGTGTGGTCAGGGATTACCATGAGGTGACCCTGTGTTACAAATGTCAGAAATTTGGGCATGTGGCAAAGCACTGTGGTGCGGCAGATTTAATCTGCAGCAAATGTGGTAAGTCTGGGCATAAAGGCCCTGAGTGTAAAGTAGATATGTTAGAAAAAGCATGTATAACATGCAAACAAATGGGTAAACCCCATAAACATAATTTAAGGGACAAGGATTGTCTCTCTTATAAAATGGCCTTGGAAAGGTATTTATCTAAAATTGATTATGGACAGTAGTCCTAATAATAATATTATAAAATTAGCTCAAATTAATATGGATCGGAGTCGATCTGTCCCGGGAGAGCTTAGTAAGGTGGTGACTCATTATAGGGTAAATATTGCCCTGGTTCAGAAACCATATGCAGCTCCAGGCAAGGTACTTGGGTTTGGTTGCAAGGTGAAGACTGTCCACTTCCGGTGCGCCCAGACTCAGCCCTGGGCGGCTGTTATTTTGTATAACAAAAAGTGGGCAGTGTTGAATATTCAAAGCCTCTCATCCCCAACGTGTGCTATAGCACAGGTCATGGGAGATGGTATGAAGGTGTATATGGTAAGTCTTTATTGTCCACCTAGTGGCGATATTAATAATAGTATAAGAGAGTTGGAGTGTATCCTGGGGAAGCTGCATGGTGAGAATATTATTATAAGTATGGATGGTAATGCTAAGGCTACTCTTTGGGGCAGTGAGACTACCGATGATAGGGGTACTCTTTTATTGGAGACGATCCTTAAATGGGACTTGGTTTGTGTTAATGATCCAGAGGCAGGTCCCAAGTTTATTTCTAGTAGGGGTAGCTCTTATATTGATTTGACCCTCACTACTAAGGATGTTGTCATTAATAATTGGTATATGTTGCATGACACTACTAGCGAGCATGGCTTAATTATTTATGAGTACAATGTAGGTAAGGTACTTGATCCTCAGTGGTGTTCTTTAGGCACTTTTGGCTTTATGAGTGCGAATTGGCACAAGTTTCGGCAAAAACTGGGGCAAAATTTATTATCTAAAAACTTTGAAATTATAGAGGACAAGTATGAGGTGATAAGATACTGCACCCATATTCAGTGCAGCATTAAAGATGCTATGGTTTGTGCTATCCCTAAGGTAAAGCGGAAGCACAGGGCTCCTAGGTGGTGGTGCAATGAGCTGGATAGCCTAAGAAGGCAGGTTAATAAAAGTAGGAGGGCATTTCAAAGGTGTTCTGATACTAATACACGTAATACATTGAACGAGGTATATATAAATAAGAGGAAGGCCTATAAGGTCAGGCTAAAAGCTATTAGAGAGGAAAGTTGGAAAAGGTATGTGTGTGCTAAAACTAAAGGTGACCCCTGGGGCACCCCTTATAAGGTTTTAATGAATAAGCTCAAGACTAATCAGGTATTGGTTAATATGAAAAGTGGTAATAGAGAGCTATATGACTGGTCAGATGTGGTAAATTTCTTATTGGGTTCCCTGTTTCCCAATGATAACGAGCAGGAGGATGATAGTACACATAGTGTACTTAGAGATATGGTGCATGAGTATAATGGTGGTGGGCATGTCGATGATATTGGTAATAATGATGTTGACATAGCCACTAAGGCCTCCAAGGGAAGGAAAGCTCCTGGGGCCGACGGTATTACGTACGAGGTTCTCAAAGAAGGTTATAGTATTTTAAAGCCTCACTTGAGACACCTGTATCAAACATGCTTGGTGTATGGTGTCTTCCCTAATTGTTGGAAACAGGGGAAGGTTGTAATTATTTATAAAGGTGGTAATAAAGATAAGACTAATCCAAGGTCATATAGGCCTATTTGTTTAATCCCTTTATTGGGTAAGGTCATGGAACGTATTATTAAGAACAGACTAGAGTCTGTTATCAAGGGTTATAATGATGATTATCAATATGGTTTTAAAAAAGGTTATTCGAATGAAGATGCGCTGATGCGTCTTAGAAGGCTGGTTGATAAGTCTTGTAGCAAGTACGTATTAGGTATATTTTTTGATATTAAAGGTGCTTTTGATCACCTATGGTGGCCCTCGATTATGAGTGAATTAAGGTATAGGCAATGTCCTAATGATTTATATAGGTTATTAAAGGACTATCTGTCAAGAAGAGTGGTGGTTTACGAGGNTATTTATTTATTTATATTTTATTGTTGGGTATGGTGTATTTTATTTTATATGTTACTATCTACTTGGGGGGTATGTTATATTTTAGTATTTTATTTTATGGTGCATACTTTTATGGTTTATATTAATATATATGGTTTATATGGATTTGATTATGTATATATGGTTTACATATATGGTATTTATGGTCTATATTATTATATATGGTGTATTTGGGTCTATATGGTTTTAGGTTATGTTTATATGGTTTACATATATGGTATTTTATTTATATGGTTTATATTTTTGGTTATATGGTATTATGTTATGTATATATTACATATTTGGTTTTTCATATATATAGTTTATATTTATGCTTTTTTATATGGTATTGGGTTATGTATATATGGTTTTTCATATATGGTATGTATATATATATGGTTATATATTATATTTTATTATTGGTTATTGGTATTTTTGGTTGTCTGGGCGCACCGGTTTTGTTATAGGTTTTATTGTATTTATTATATATTGTTATTTTATGATTTATATTAATTGTTTTTTATTTCATTGTGTTTATATATTATTATTACTTTTATTTATTTCTATATTTATTTTTGACTTATAGGTATTTGGTTTCCCCTCCTGCTCGGGGAAGGCACTTGGTATATGGTGCATATATTGTGTTGGCATGACCATACCATGCCAATAAAAATTCTACTGGTTGACCTTATGGGTATGGTGCATAGGTCTAGTAGATAGCGGATTGGTGTTTAATAAGTCTCAGGGCCTACTGGTACGCTCACGCAGGTACAGTAGGGGTGGTGGCGGGACCTTTGGGACGGGATGTCCCTATCCACCCCCTCTCTAAATGGGGGTCCATTGCTTGTGCCCAAACTCGCAATGGCCCCAACTCGTACGTACCAGCCTTGTCGTGGCAGAAAGGCTCAGTACCCAGGGGGCATGCTGTAATGGTATGCGTCCTGGGGAAGCCAATGGTACGGCGGGGGATTCAGGTGTTGGCCTGGCTTGGAAGTGGCAACAGGCGCTCAGGTTGCGACCTTGGCCCGAGAGGATTGAAGGCAGTCCCCGAGGGTACAGCACAAAAACTGGGGATTGCACACCTGGGGCGGGGTATAGTTAGGGGCCCGGGGGGTATAGCCGTACCTTACTGGCCGCCCTGATCAGACCTTGTATAATCTCGCCCCCTGTCAGAGTGCAGGGTGGCGCCCTGGTCAGGACCCTCTGGCAGGGGGTGGGGACCTTTGCCGAGGCCACGGGGCCTGCCTTTGGTCCTCTCTTAGGCCCTTTGGCGTAGTTGGGTGCCTGTTGTGGCTGAAGGGTCAGGTTACCACCTGGGTCTGGGGGATGGGTGGGGTCCTTTTTTCTAAGTAATATTATGGATAGTTCAAATATAGATAGACGTTTATACGTGCAGGGGGTGGGGGGTGTTGCCTGGCTCCCGATCTTTAACATCAGTTGGAGAATTAAGTTGAAGCTTGATTAGTGACGGGTCTATACAACAAGAAAATAAATATGATGGGATTGGTTGTATACAGGAAATAGAAAAATTAGCTTTGGATTTTCGTAAGATAGTTCTTAATAAGACTTGTAAATTGAGTCGTCAATCTGCAGGTAGTTTGATAGATATATTTGGTGAAGCCGTTAAAGTAGTACGATCAGTTGTGTTGCAAAATGAAAAATTAGCAGGCAGAATAGTTGAATTAGAGAAAGTGGATCGGTCTCGTGTACTGATAGCATCAACTCCTATGTTGTTTGCTGATAAGGTTAAAAATGTAGAGGAGAAACCAAGATTAGCGAATACTGATAAGGTAGTTATCGTAAAAGGTACTGATAATGAGGATAATGAAGAAATAAAACGAAGGTTTTCCATTAGTGAAAATCCTGTGAAAGATAAAATACGATTTCAGGGAGTTCGGAAGATAAGGAGTGGTGGACTTGTGGTTACGGTTGCTTCTAGTGTGGATAGGGAGAGGTTGATTAATCATAGTTCAATTAAGAATGCTGGTTTGGAAGTGTTTTCACCCGTAAAGAAAAAGACGAGAATGATAATGTTTGATGTGCCGAGTGAATTGGAAGGTGATGATTTAGTACAACAGTTATATGTTTTGAATAGTGATCTTATTTATGGTGAATTAGGTACAACATTGGATGAATTTCGTGGCAGTTTTAAATTGCTTTATAGGACAGGTAGAAAGCGTGACTTGTTGGTGAATTGGGTTGTAGAGGTGGCTTCTGATCTGAGGATTAAATTATTATCCTTAAATAGGTTGTATATTGAGTACAGAAGTTGTGAAATTAAAGATTACATAGAAGTTTCTAGGTGTTTTAAGTGTCAGACTTTTGGTCATATAGCAAAGACTTGTAGATCTGAAAGTGTAATTTGTTATAAATGTGGTAAGGATGGGCACCGTTCTGGGGAATGTGAGTTAGAGAAACCCCAACGAATATGTATACCTTGTCGTGAATATGGTAAACGATCTGATCATTTTTCTAGAGATAAGGAATGTTATGCGTTCCAGATTGCAATTACTCGATATAAACGAACAATAGATTATGGCTAGTACATGCAATAATATTATTTTACGAATTGGTCAACTAAATATGCAAAGGAATAAGATTGTACCTAATGAGTTAAATTTGTATATAGATCGTTTTCATCCAGATTTGTTGTTAGTTCAGGAGCCTTATGTCTTCAAGGGGAGAGTTCGGGGATTTAGTGAGCGAACAATGGTTGTCCAGAGTTTTCGCGAAAACCCATGGGCAGCCATAGTTAATTGTAGGAAAGATTGGGTATTAATGGAACTCATTCAGTTTTCCTCCGGTATCTGCGCTGTTGCTCAGATGTCTAGAGAGGGGTATAGTGTTTACGTTGTAAGTATTTATTTTCCTCCAAATGATGACATTGAGGCTTCATTAATTGAATTAGAAGAGGTGTTTAAGAGTTTAAACGGTAAGTCTGTTATTGTGGGATTGGATTCTAATTCTAAGTCCCCATTACGGGGTAGTCCAAGCCTGGATGATCGTGGTGTAGCATTAATGTCGGTGTTTGGCAAATGGGGATATGAGGTTCTTAATGATCAGAATGAAATACCAACCTTTCAATCTACGCGGGGAGAATCGTTTGTGGATGTGGTTGTTTTTTCTCCCACATTAAGGGGGTATATTAGTAACTGTATAGTAACGTATGAGTATACCTCTTCAGATCATGCATTTATAGGTTACGAAGTTGATTTTGGAGTACAGGTTAAGGGAAAGGAGTTATCTGAGGTTTATTTGGATAAGCAGTCCATTAATTGGAATCGTTATTGTGAGTTAATTAGGTCTCATATGTTAAAATATAGGGTCCCAGCTGTACGGACAATCTCAGATGTAATAAGTTTGTGCAATGTAATTCATTCTTCAATCGCTGCAGCAAGTAGAGTAGTATCTAAGGGTAAAAGAGTGTCTCATTTTAGAAATAGGTGGTGGAATGTTGAACTAGATCAAATGAGGAAACATGTTTTTTGTTTGCGGAGAGCGTATCAGAGGGAAAAAGAGTTAGTGTTAAGGCAAATTAAATTGGATGAATACCGCTCTATGTATAGAAAATATAAAAATTGTATTGCTAAAGCTAAGGAGCAGAGTTGGAGGAATTATGTTGAAGCTACCGCGAATAGAGATGTATGGGGCACGCCTTACAAAATTGTTCGTGATAAAATAAGAATAGATAGTTTTTGTTCCGTTAAGAAAAATGAGTATGCAATTGATTGGCTGACTTCAGTAAAATATTTATTTGAGGCATTATTCCCAGATGATAGGGTAGAGGAGGATTCTTGTGGTCAGCAGGAGATTCGTAAGTTGAATAATAGTTATGTTGGTAACGGTTATTGTAGGCCGTTTGATATGGAGGAATTGATGGTGATAATGAAGGGACTTAAAGGTCGAAAAGCACCTGGCTTAGATGGAATTACTTACTTAATGGTTCGTAGGGCTTTTCCTGTTATGAAGAAAGAATTATTGCAATTGTTCAATTACAGTTTATTGTATGGTATTTTCCCATATAGATGGAAAATAGCAAAGGTCGTGATTTTGTTAAAGGGGAAAGACAGAGATAGAGGAAGTCCGAAATCTTATCGCCCGATTTGTCTATTGTCTGTTATTGGTAAAATTTATGAGCGATTGTTGAAACTTAGGTTGAATGAATTATTTAATGGGTATATTGATGATTACCAGTATGGTTTTAGACAAGGTCGTTCTACTACGGATGCTCTATGTAGGCTATGGAAGTGGACACATGATAGTACTTCAAAATATGTAATGGGTCTTTTTCTAGATATAGCAGGGGCATTCGATAACATTTGGTGGCCTGCTGTGCTCCGGGTTCTTCGCAATCGGAGGTGTCCAAGGAATCTTTATAGGGTGATGGTTGAATATTTTAGTCATAGAGTAGTTGTTTTTAAACGTGATATGGATTTTAAAAAGACAGTGACCAAGGGCTGTCTCCAGGGTTCAGTTCTTGGCCCTGAACTTTGGAATTTAGTTTTTAATGAGGTTCTAAGTGGTCTGCGCAGCTTGGGATTACATTTTGTTGCGTATGCTGATTATATTGTTATCTTAATTGAGGGGAATAGTAGAGCCCAATTGGAACGTTTGTCTGGGGATGCGGTTCGGTTGGTCGAGAGTCAGTTAAGTGCTTTGAAATTACGACTTGCGCCTTTGAAGTCGGCAGCAATGTTGTTGAGGGGTGTCCTCAGCCCGGATCGCCCCCCCAGCGTGCGAACGAGCACGGGGTCTATTCGTATGGTTCAATCAGTTCGGTACTTAGGTATGAAATTAGGTACTCGATTAAGTATTAATGACCATATAGAGGAAATAGGTGCTAGAGCCGTGACTCAGTTCATGAGATTACAGAGTCTTTTGGGCTCGGGGTGGGGGCTGCGGCTTCCTGCCCTGAGATCCCTTTATAGACATCTGTTTATCTCTATTGTGATCTATGCAGCTGGTGTGTGGGGCGACGTGTTGAGGCCCCCTCATGTGAAGAAGCTATTGAAGGCTCAGAGAGCAGTTCTATTATTAATGACTAGGGCTTACCGGACCGTATCCACTGACGCTTTGCACATTATTGCAAATGAAATGCCTATTGATTTAGAAATACGTCTGGCCTATTATCGTTATTTGATCAGGGTACGGGCTCCTTTTACTATGGGTAGTATTTGTTATCCTAGGGATTTTATCAATTTATGTGATTCCGGGGTGCGTAGACTTATTAAGGAGCAATTATTTAGAGAATGGGATATTCGTTGGAAAGGATCGAACAAAGGAAGGCAAACTGCTGTATTTTTTCCCTCCGTCTGGGAGAGGCTCGGTGCACAGTGGGTATTACCAAATTTTTATATAAGTCAATTTCTTTCTGGACATGGAGATTTTTATGATAAGCTATTTTCTTTTAAATTAGTTAAGTCGGATTGTTGTGAATGTGGTGATAAGGACTCGTTAGTCCATTTTATTTTTATGTGCCCACTTTTATCAGCCATACGTTCGGGATGTATTTATTTACAGGGTAATATTGTTAGTGAAGGTTTATTACGTAAGTTTGTATCAAGCAAGGTTATACATAATGTTATTTGTCCTTTTTTAAGATTAATGTTTATTGAAAGAATTAATTTACGGAAGTTTACATAAAGGATGGGTTTTATGTGTTTTAACTGGTATGTCCTGTTTTAATTAATTTATTGAGGTATGGGGTTTTTATGGGGTTTTATAGCATTTTATTTTATGGTTCTTTCTTTATAACCATCGAGAAGTCTTCGGACAGGTGCGATGGATAGGTATTAGGACTTTCTGGGACGCTTGTCCCTATCCACCCACAGATGGCTCCAGGTCAGATATTGGAGTTGGGGCGGCTTTTGTCGTCTACGAACGAAGGACTGAGATCTATTACCAGACCTATAGACTGGGAGGATTCTGCTCTAATTATCAAGCGGAACTCGTGGGTATCCAAGAGGCCGTGAAATGGATCACTTTAAAGTATAGGTACAATAATACGTGTATATACACAGATAGCAGAAGTGCGTTGGATGCCCTACAGACTAATAATACTTTACATCCACTAATTTATGAGATTAAAAAAATACTTATGGAAAACGATGGTAATCAGTATATAAAGTTTAAGTGGGTCCAAGCACATGTTGGTACGATTGGTAATGAGAGGGCAGATTTCCTGGCCAAGCAAGCGGCAAGAGGTGACGAAGTTATGTACAATATGGTTCCAACGTGTATTATTAAAAAGATGCTAAAGGAAAGGACTAGACAGAAGTGGCAGGAGAGGTGGTCTGCCGGTGACAAGGGAAGGTATACTTTTGGGCTCTTGCCAAACATAGAAGAGTGGACAACCTGTCTAAAATGGATTAAAATTGATAGGATTTCGACGACTATTCTCACCGATCACAACGGACTGGGCGAGTATCTTAGAAGGTTTCGGCTAGCGTCGGATCCTAAGTGCATATGTGGCGATGTTAATGAGAATTTGTATCATATCATCTACGATTGTCTTGCATACCAGAGAAAGAGGCATCTTCTGTCCCAAGTTGCGGACAGTGTGGTGGCAAAGTAACCTTGCCCCCTTTATGACATTATCAGGAACAAAGATATGTTCCTAGAGCTTAGGAACTTCATTAAGATTGTATGTCGGGCAAAGTCAGCCCAAGCGCGAACTAGTTTGTAAGTGTTATTTGTTCTTTTATTTTACTGTTATAATTTGGTTTTGTTACATGAAAATTAAAGTATTATGAGCTTGTTCCCTGCTGTGCCTAGCAATGCGGGGAGTACTGATCCCTGTATAGGGAAATAATAACCCCCCAAATAAAAAAAAAAAAAAAAATGTCCCTATCCACCCCCCCAATATAATCGTCGACTGTACCCGCCTAGTCGTGGCGGGGGGGCTTAGTACTTTGGTATAACAGGGAGTATGGCCAAAGCTCATGCCCCCTGAGATATCATGGGAAGCTAAGGGTACAGCGGCGGTCGCTTAAGCCAAGGTGGGAGGTATCGTGCTGAGGGCTGGATGGCACCTAGGCGACGAATAAATCTTGGTGTCACTAACGATCCCCTCGGGTGACCTGGTGAATCCCCGTTGTACGTTTGCCTTCCCATGGTGCAGGGGGGCTACGCCATGGGTGACCGGTTTTCACCCCCCAGTACATCCTAAAGCATGGATTCTTCTACTAAAACTAAAATTCCTAGGGTGGTGACAGGAGGAGACGGAGGAAGGTTGTCTGGCCGTAGATCTTCGGACTCGGTCATTGAGGGAATTGATATTGAAAGTAAAAGGTAATCAGGTAAGGTTTATGATTTTAATGAAAAAATGCATCAAATGATGCTTGAGGTAAATAAGATGTGCTACGAAAAAGGTAGCAGGATCAGTCAAATATTGGCAGGTAAAATTATGAAATTTATGACGGAAGCACAACAAATTGTGCAGGTATTGGTTACGGAAAGAGAGGTGCTTAAAGCACAGGTAAGAACGGTAAGAGAGGTAAAAAATGAGCTGGAGAAAGATTATAGAGATAAGCCTAGTTATTCTCAAGTGACTAAGGTTAATGTCCCTTTAACAGGTAAGGTTCAGACACAGATTAAAGGTAAAATTAGTGGTAAAGAAGAAGCTGTGCTTCTCGTGAAAAGTAAGAAAAATGATATGAATAGTAAAGTGATAAAGGAAAGTTTTTTGAAGAACATTAATCCAAGGAAAGACAAGGTAAGAATTGGTAGCATCAGAAAAATGCGTACTAATGGTATAGTTGTCACTCTAGCCAGTAAGGGTGATCTTGGAAAGGTCTTAGCTAACAAAAATTTAATAGATGGTGAGTTAATTGTGGAACAACCGACTAAGCGTCGGCCGAGATTGGTAATTAAGGACATTCCCAAGGGTTTGTCAATGGATGAGGTAATAGATCATATTGTAGATCTTAATAGTGACACGCTCTATGGTGAGGAGGTGTCAATAGATAAATTTAAATCTGATTTTAGGTTGGTTTATCGTACTGGCCGCAAGAGAGAGGGCCTTACGAATTGGGTAGCTGAAGTAGGGCCCAATTTAAGGGTAAGATTAATACAATGTGGTCGTATTTATATTGGTTATAGAAGTTGTGTGGTTAGGGATCACCATGAGGTAACCCTATGTTGTAAATGCCAAAAATTTGGGCATGTGGCAAAGCACTGTGGTGCAGCAGATTTAATCTGCAGCAAATGTGGTAAGTCTGGGCATAAAGGCCCTGAGTGTAAAATAGAGGTGTCAGAAAAAGCATGTATAACATGCAAACAAATGGGAAAACCCCATAAACACAATTTAAGTAACAAGGATTGTCTCTCTTATAAGATGGCCTTGGAAAGGTATCTTTCTAAAATTGATTATGGACAGTAGTCCAAATAATAATAATATAAAATTAGCTGAAATTAATATGGATCGGAGTCGATCTGTCCCGGGAGAGCTTAGTAAGCTGGTGACTCATTATGGGGTAGATATTGCCCTGGTTCAGGAACCATATGCAGCTCCAGGCAAGGTACTTGGGTTTGGTTGCAAGGTGAAGACTGTCCACTTCCGGTGCGCCCAGACTCAGCCCTGGGCGGCTGTTATTTTGTATAACAAAAAGTGGGCAGTGTTGGATATTCAAAGCCTCTCATCCCCAACGTGTGCTATAGCACAGGTCATGGGAGATGGTACGAAGGTGTATATGGTAAGTCTTTATTGTCCACCTAGTGGCGATATTAATAATAGTATAAGAGAGTTGGAGTGTATCCTGGGGAAGCTGCATGGTGAGAATATTATTATAAGTATGGATAGTAATGCTAAGGCTACTCTTTGGGGCAGTGAGACTACCGATGATAGGGGTACTCTTTTATTGGAGACGATCCTTAAATGGGACTTGGTATGTGTTAATGATCCAGAGGCAGGTCCCACGTTTATTTCTAGTAGGGGTAGTTCTTATATTGATTTGACCCTCACTACTAAGGATGTGGTTATTGATAATTGGTATATGGTGCATGACACTACTAGTGAGCATGGTTTAATTATCTATGAGTACAATGTAGGTAAGGTACTTGATCCTCAGTGGTGTTCTTTAGGCTCTTTTGGCTTTTTGAGTGTGAATTGGCACAAGTTTCGGCAGAAACTGGGGCAAAATTTGTTATCTAAAAACTTTGAAATTATAGAGGACAAGTATGAGGTGATAAGGTATTGCACTCATATTCAGTGCAGCATTAAAGATGCTATGGTTTGTGCT
This sequence comes from Centruroides sculpturatus, assembly GCF_000671375.1. Classification (NCBI taxonomy): domain Eukaryota; kingdom Metazoa; phylum Arthropoda; class Arachnida; order Scorpiones; family Buthidae; genus Centruroides; species Centruroides sculpturatus. Next base: position 747,468 of record NW_019384528.1, read on the forward strand.
ATTCCTAAGGTGATGAGGAAGCACAGGGCTCCTAGGTGGTGGTGCAATGAGCTGAATAGCCTTAAAAGGCAGGTTAATAAAAGTAGGAGGGCATTTCAAAGGTGTTCTGATAATGAGACATGAAATAATCTAAAAGAGGTATATATTAATAAGAGGAAGGCCTATAAGGTCAGGCTAAAAGCTATTAGAGAGGAGAGTTGGAAAAGGTATGTGTGTGCTAAGACTAAAGGTGACCCCTGGGGCACCCCTTACAAGGTTTTAATGAATAAGCTCAAGACTAATCAGGTATTGGTTAATATGAAAAGTGGTAATAGGTAACTATATGACTGGTCAGATGTGGTTAATTTTTTATTGGGTTCCCTGTTTCCCAATGATAACGAGCAAGAGGATGACAGTACACATAGTGTACTTAGGGATATGGTGCATGAGTATAATGGTGGTGGGCATGTCGATGATATTGGTAATAATGATGTTGACATAGCCACTAAGGCCTCCAGGGGAAGGAAGGCTCCTGGGGCCGATGGTATTACGTACGAGGTACTTAAGGAAGGTTATAGTATTTTAAAGCCTCACTTGAGGCGCCTGTATCAGGCAAGCTTGGTGTATGGTGTCTGCCCTAATTGTTGGAAACAGGAGAAGGTTGTAATTATTTATAAAGGTGGTAATAAAAATAAGACTAATCCGAGGTCGTATAGGCCTATTTGTTTAATCCCTTTATTGGGTAAGGTGATGGAGCGTATTATTAAGAACAGACTTGAGTCTGTTATTAAGGGTTATAATGATGATTATCAATATGGTTTTAAAAAAGGTTATTCGACAGAGGATGCATTGATGCGTCTTAGAGAGCTGGTTGATAAGTCTTGTAGCAAATACGTATTAGGTATATTCTTTGATATTAAAGGTGCTTTTGATCACCTATGGTGGCCCTCGATTATGAGTGAGTTAAGGTATAGGCAGTGTCCTAATGATTTATATAGGTTATTAAAGGACTATCTGTCAAGAAGAGAGGTGGTTTACGAGGAAGCCAACCTAAGAGTGGTAAAGAAGGTAAATAGGGGTTGTCCTCAGGGGTCGGTCTTGGGGCCTGTCCTCTGGAATTTGGTTTTTGATGGTGTCCTAAGGATTTTTAACAGTTATAATATCAATTATATTGCTTATACTGATGATTTGGTTTTAATTATATCTGGTAATTCGAGGAGAGAGCTGGAGTCCCATGGTGATAAATGGGTTGTATTGCTTAATAATTGGCTAGTGGCAAATAAGCTTCAGCTGTCGGTTGATAAGACGGTGGCGATTTTACTGAAAGGCATTATGAGCAAGGATCGGCCGCCTAGGGTCAGGCTTGGAATTATATAATTAAGATTGCCAACTCGGTAAAGTATCTAGGTATTCATGTTGGGGCAAACATGAGTATTACGCCACACGTCACGTCTATCACTGATAAGTGTATGAATGTATTTGGTATTTTAAAGCACAGTATTAGGAAAAAATGGGGCTCCAGCTACTCGACTCTTATGGTTTTATATAAAGGTTTATTTTTAGGTTCTTTACTTTATGGTATTTTAGCATGGCGGGACCTCCTTAAAGGGTATCATAAGGTTAAGTTAGAAAGGGCCCAAAGGAGTGTCTTATTGGTTTTAACTAAAAGGTATAATACTGTGTCTACTATGGCACTTCAGGTTATTGGTGGTGTGTTGCCTATTGATTTAGAGATAGAGTATAGGTATTATTGTACCCTAATTAATAAGCGCATGGTTTTTAATTTTGGTGATGTGGTGTACGACGGCAATGCAACTGGTATTACTGAGGTTAAAAAGAAGGTGTTACATGTCTGTTATGATATTTGGCAAGACCGGTGGAACAGGTCTGAAAAAGGGAAAGTAACCTATGGGTACTTCCCTAGTATTGGTAAGAGGTTATTGGCTAATTGGATAGAGCCAAATTATTGGTCAACTCAGTTTTTAAGTGGTCATGGTGATTTTAGAAGTAAGTTAAGGTTGTTCCACCTGGTCAATGATGATTGTTGTGAGTGCGATGCTGTCGACACCCTTCGCCATTTTATGGTTGATTGCAGGATTTTTTATTATGATATTGGGGAGCTATCGGGTTTACTTAATATTAACTCCTCTAGTAATATAGATTTTAATGTGGTTTGCACCAACTTGGTGATTAATAAATATAATTATAATGGTGCATATAAAATTTTATTAAATATGCTTAAGAAGAGAATGGTTTTAAGGGTTGGTGTTTAACATTGTTATATTTATCTACTGGTATATTTATATTTTTATGATGCTTTATTTTGGTTTATTTGGTTTTTATGGATGTTGTGTATATTTTTAGCTGTTTGGTCCCTTGTATTATTAGACTTGTGTTTAATAGTATTAAGGGGTTTCTGCTAGGCCTATTTTAATATTTTGTAGGGGTATACTTATTTATTTTCTTATATTGGGTATGGTGCATTTTATTTATTTATATTTATTTTATATGTTTTGTTGGGTTTTGGCTTTGGGTATGGTGTTTACTATTTACATGGGTGTGTATGATATATTTTAGTCTTTATTTTATGGTGCATACTTTTATGGTTTATATTAATATATATGGTTGATATTTTGGGTTTATATAATATTAGGTTATGTATTTATGGTTTATATATATGGTATGTGTATTGGTTTATTTATTGTGGTTTATATTTATTGTTATTATATATGGTTTTATATTTTGTTTTATTATTGGNTAATATTTGTTAATATAATATATTGCATTTATAGGCATTTTTATGCATGAAATACAGCTAAAAAGATTTAGGAAAAAAAGGCTTTGTTTTAGGTCAGGAACAGATTAATCCATTTTATATTTCTTATGGAAAAATTTATTTTGATTTTAGAACATATTGGTTTTTGAACAACTTTTAGGAATGAATTATGTTTTCAACATAGTTGTGAGAGCTAGCCGGGGGTACAGAGTAGTTTATTACTCTTGTATCACTTAATCGGCTTCTAGTTGGTGAAACTAGTTCTCTAGTTATCCAAGAGAGTGGCTTTTCCCAATCTAAGGAAATTCGAGTGTGGAGGGACTTACAGTTGAATATTTAAAGCGGAACTAAAGAATTTCACAATTCTTTGTTCCTACGTCAGGATTCCCGACACCAGTGAATCTAATCACACGCGCATTCATCTGCATATATAAATTTGATTCAGACATAAATGAGACATTTCTTTAACAAATAATAAAGAAAAATTTAATAAAATAAAAATAACAAAATCATACAAAAATGGAAATAGTTAAAGACAATCGATTCAGATAACGAATACAGGCATACCTCGACTTACGTCGTTTCGAGTTACGTCGTTCCCGATTATACGTCGCTTGTTAAAAAAGTATATGGAAAAATAAAAATCAAGTTTAAGTCATTTTATTCGACTTTACGTCTGTCCGCCACAAATTATTGAAGTCGTAATATCACTAGAAAAACGTTTAAAGCACATAAAATCATATTAAAATATATACAAGTATGTACTGTATTTACAGTACATGCATTCGTAAATTTAGATTACTTTTTTCTGTACTATATTAAAAACTAAAATTTATTTGTTTGTAAGCTTAAAATAGATTTTTATTAACCATATATTATTAAAAATGCATTAATAAATAAAATACAGAACCGGGAATAGTAATTTACGGTTTAGCCTAGTGACAACTAGATTCGGAGACAAGTAAATTCGATTTACGTCGTTTTTCGACTTACGTCGTTCTCCTGGAACCAATTACCGACGTAAGGCGAGGTATACCTGTAAATCAAAATATACGTGCCGAGAGAGAGAGCTCACAAATTCATGATAAACATAGAACCTCTTAGTTGACTTTATCTTTTTCTTGATTTGTCGATTTTACTTCATTCTCCAATTCTCTGAGTTCTGTTCATGGAGGGGTCTTGATAAGCACAAAAATAAGATTTATCTTCAGTATGTCTAACTAAACTTAATTTAACATGGGAAAATTATGTCTGGGGACGTTGGCCTTCTGGATAAGATACTCATAACTAAGAGTGTTGGCCTTAGGAGCTTGAATGGACTACGTCTTCCCTTCTTGGGATCTTCTGGTGTACTCCTAACTAAGGGCGTTGACCTTAGGGAGACAATATGGGATACCTCCTTTCCCTAAGAGATCTTTCGACGTACTCCTCGAATCAAGCAGATCTTTGCCTGTATCCAATGATTTATGGCCAATCAGCTTATTTGTCTTCATCCACGTGAACGGATGAAAAGGGGAGTTATTGAGGGGTCGACAATTTCCAGGGTGGTGAGATTTTTAATAGATAAGGGAAAAACAAAGGATGCTTCAGTTTCCGTTAAAGGAAGTAGCTGTTTTATCAGTTTTCCCACATTAGAAAACCGTTTATTTCACATCAAATTGAAAGAATATTTTTGTACAAAAATTTAATTTTATTTTTAAATTGTTAGTTAGACCCAGGGCTATTCAGATCTCACATAGTTCATTCCTAAAAGTTTGACTATACTTAGTGAACTTAATTACCTTATGTAACTTATTTAGTTATTACTTTTATTTATTTCTATATTTATTTTTGACTTATAGGTATTTGGTTTCCCCTCCTGCTCGGGGAAGGCACTTGGTATATGGTGCATATATTGTGTTGGCATGACCATACCATGCCAATAAAAATTCTACTGGTTGACCTTATGGGTATGGTGCATAGGTCTAGTATATAGCGGATTGGTGTTTAATAAGTCTCAGGGCCTACTGGTACGCTCACGCAGGTACAGTAGGGGTGGTGGCGGGACCTTTGGGACGGGATGTCCCTATCCACCCCCTCTCTAAATGGGGGTCCATTGCTTGTGCCCAAACTCGCAATGGCCCCAACTCGTACGTACCAGCCTTGTCGTGGCAGAGGGGCTCAGTACCCNAAGCAATAGTGGCAACCAGATGAATAATAACAAAAATATCAGCTCACACAAACTAAAAGATAGTTATATACTTGTTGCCATACTATATTTACACTAGTAACTAATGGTAAAGATGAAATAAACCTACAAATTTCAAGTACTCTTAGGGTTTCATTCGTGAACACCAGATTTAACACTCACAGGCTCTGCAGGTAGATCATTAACTACCAGAATTAAAGAACACATCTACAACATCCATAAAGGAAAGTATATAACAGCATTGGCTTAATTTTCAAATGAGTTCGGATGTCCCCCCAATTAGAAGCAAAATTAATACAAAAAGTTTACAATGTTCAAAAACTCAGAACTGAACAGGCTGTTGCAATTTATGAGCAGGTGCAAACAGAGGAGTGTTAATAACAGGGACAAACTAAATCTGTCGCAAGCATTAATAACCTTAATTATTTTTACTCCTGTTCATACTGTTTTACATTTGTGTGTGTATACTGTCTACTTGAACCTTGTTTATTAATAGGACTTATTAAACTGATGTAGTTTCTGATTAGCAAATAGAGATCTTAGTCAAAACAGATTAACTTTATTTTCACCTGAAATAAAGATAATTCGTTTTAATATCTTCTATTTGCTAATCAGTAACTTCACCAGTTTAATAAGTTTTATTAATAAACAAGGTCCAAGTAGACAGTATATACACAGAAATATATTACTAATGGTTAGTAATATATTTCTGTGTATATACTGTCTACTTGGACCTTGTTTATACACAGAAATATATTACTAACCATTAGTAATATATTTCTGTGTATATACAGTACTAACATTCATTCTGTTAGTAACTAACCTTAAAATGAGTGTTAGGTTTTATTTTTTAAAAATAATATTGTATTGTTAAAAATTAGAAAATTAAGCCTCGTTTAAATATTGGCATCCCTTTTATGATCGAACCAGTGTTGCCAGCTAAAACACAAAAAATTTCACGAAAATAATATTAAAGTAGCCAAGACATAGCCAAATATTATAGTGCCTCATCACCAGCGGACATTTGAATTTGCCGACTAGAACGCGGTCGGTTAACCGATGTGACAGTTGATCGGGGGTTGGATAATTGATGCTCTACTGTACATAGATCTTCTAGTATTAGAGTATTCATGGATAGATTTGTCCATCTCTACTTTTTTCAATATAAGACAGTTGAATATATGTTTTGTTTATTGCAGTAATATCAACTGTTACTGAAAAATCTAATCTTTATGGATTAACAATTGTTTTGTCTAATAAGTAATTATTATTCATACAAAAAATAATTTATGAGAAAGATTGAGTAATCTAAACTTATGTATTTTTAAGTAATTGTGCTTGTTGTCATTTTGAAGCTCCAGTTGTATAAATAGATGAGAAAGAGCAGGAAAAAATTTTAAATTTGTTGTTGTTTTTTTATTCAGTTCACAAAACATTTATCTCCCAATAAATGAATTGCAAACAAAATAATATGACAGTGTGTTCATTAGTTTTATACATCTGTGACATGCATTTAGTTTTAATCATTTGAAAAATAAATGAAGAAAATACCAATATTATAGATGTATAAATTATTTTGTAATTCTGAGATGGCAAGTGTTTACAAGAACTTAATTTATTTGTTGAATATTGTGAATAGAAAAAGAAATGCAGTGTAACAAAATAAAATAGTAAGTTGAACATCAATATTCATACATTTCTTGGCCAGTTATTTGTTTTCCTTCTTCCATTTTGCTTGTCTTATTTTATACAAACAGGCAAAATTATAACATCAAAAACTTTATTATATTCTTTTCTGTTTGATTTTATTTGTTTATTATCTATTGTCAGCATCACAACTACAGTAGAGCATCGTTTATCCGAAATGTCAGTTAACCGAAAGCGTTCCAGTCAGACTGTGTCATGCTGAATCGAACGTTTTTGATACTAGATTAACTTCCAAAGTATAATTTTTTTTTGTTTTTATATTTTTCAATATATTTATTTTGTTTGTACAAAATAAAGAAATAATTTTTAACGATACAATAGTCNTTGGTGTTTAATAAGTCTCAGGGCCTACTGGTACGCTCACGCAGGTACAGTAGGGGTGGTGGCGGGACCTTTGGGACGGGATGTCCCTATCCACCGGGGCTGAGACCCTGAGCGATTTTTGAGCGACTATTCTGTGTTTTCGAAAGTGTCTAAGTGTTATATACATTTGCAATCTTGCAAGTGTCTTCCTGACACTCACGTATTTTGTCTTGCTCACGCTATCTTGTCTCTAGCTGCGCACCTACTCGTGGTGGCTCTGTTTCCCCTTCTTGGGGGTGCTAAGCGCAGCTCTTTCAAAAGGCAGTTTTCACTGCCACTTTTTATTCATCTTTCTCTAACTATTACACTTTCCTTCCTTCCCTTCCTACTTTGTCCTTCCTGGCCATGTGTAGGGACGGGGAATCCGCCCCTCCAGGCGAAGACCCCCAGAGGTCGGAATGGAAAAGCTTCTAGGTCTGAGAAGCACTCTTGAGAAGTATATGGAATCGAATCCTAATTCGCAGTTTGGCACCATGCTCCACTCTGGAGCTGTCCTCGACATTTTTGACGAGGCTATCAAGGTTTTTAAGAATACCTTTAAACCTAAGGATCAAACTCTGCAGGATCTTTCGGATAAGATGGATCTGTTATTGAAAGCAAACAGTGAGAGACAGCAGGTTCCTACTTATGCAGACCAGGTGTCTAAACCTAAATCTAGTCCACCTCCGCACCCAAGAAAGGGAGCGGTTATTCTGGTGGATAGCAAAGACGGCAAAGAAGTAGCCGACAGTATAAAACGTAAAATTAAAGAAAAGCTCGATCCCAGGGTTTTAAAGATCGGCGTAACTAAAATGAGGAAGGTTCGGAATAGGAGTGTCCTGCTTGAAGTTGAGCAAAAAGATCATGTTGAGGAAAACATCATAGCTGAACTCAACAAAATAGAAAATCTTACTGCCAGGGTTCCAAAGAAGTCTCAACCTAAGGTAGCAATTTACAACATTCCTGCTGAAGTTGAAAGAGACAATATAATAGAGGCTATTTTTGACCAAAATGAAGCCATATCAGCTTATTACCAAGGGGACAAGGATCAATACACGAAACACATCAATGTTAAGTTCAAATGGGGAAAGAAAATGGACTCTAAGCACTGGGTCTTCGAAGTCACCCCCAAACTAAGAAAAATCATAATAAGACAGAAAAAAGTTAATATTGGCTGGGCAAGGTGTAACATAGAGGAATACTACAGCATAGTCCAGTGCTATAGGTGCTGTAGATACTGGCATTTCGCAAAAGAATGCCGTAGCGAGAGGTCGTACTGTAACCACTGTGGTGGAGACCACCGCTATTCAGATTGTAAAAATAAAACCACGGCACCAAGCTGTATAAACCGTATCAGAGCCAAAGCATCTAATTTTGCCCAGAAAGCCGATAACAATACCTGCTCTGAAAGGGGTAAAATAATTAAGAATATCATAGCTCAAACTAACTATGAATAAGACTGGTAAAAACCCCACAAGGAATTGTAATATTAACACAATCAGTCTCAATATTTTGCAAGTTAACCTGGGGAGGGGGATTGCGGCGGTCTCTCAGCTGGTAGCCAGCTCCGCCAGCGACACCGACATCCTCCTCATCCAGGAACCCTACCATTGTGGAGGCAGGCCCTATGGTTGGCCCCTCCGCATGAAGCAAATTGTCCACAGCCAAGGGAAGGCACCATGGGCAATGATTGGGATACTCAAAGATAATATGAATTGCCTATTACTGAACAATTTCAGCAATGATTATCAGACGTATATAGAAGTGAGTGACGGCAAAAGGCCTTGGATCATTGGGAGCATTTATATCCCCATGGAAGCGGACATGGAGGATGCTCTTTACAACATTGAACGTGTGATTGACATGTACAAGCCAACGCACTGTATCCTAATTGGTGGTGACGTTAATGCCCACCACTCGTACCTTTGGTATGAAGATGATACCGATGAGAGGGGTGAGCTAATAGAGGAGTTTATCAATGAGAAAGACCTTTACATCTTGAATGAACCAGGGAACCTCCCGACGTTTGAATCTAGCAACAGCGCATCTAACGTGGATATCACGATTTGTAGCCATCTTGCCATCAGAGACGTCCAGGGCTGGGAGGTCCTGGAGAGTCCCACCCTCTCCGACCATCGGTATCTCTCTTACAAGATCACTAACATTCAAGAACGCAAGTACATAGGAAAGTTTAACCTTAATAAGGCTAACTGGGACAGGATTATCGACTGCCTCTCCACTTTTAACTTCGAGAAGGTTAGTGGCTACTTCAACGCTACTGAAACCATGAACCTCTTCATTGAGGCCCTGAACGACACCATTAATAAAAATATCCAGAAATACGGCGAAAGAGAAAAAGTTGTCAAATGGTGGAACAGGAACTTACAAGTGCATAAGAACAGGCTGGTGGCAAAGAGGCGCAGATACCAGAAATGCTCGGACCCGATCCAGAGAGCGGACTGGAGGGCCAGCTATCTGACTGAACAAAAGTCCTATAAAGAGCACATTAAAACAGCAAAGAAGGAGAGCTGGCAGTTATTTTGCACTCGTTGCTCTAGCAACCCTTGGCGTATCTTGTACAAGCTTGGTACTGGAAAAATTAAAAAGAAACTCCAGCTCAGGAACTTTAAAAGCAAGAACGGCACCTTCACTATGACTGTAGAGGAGAGCCTTCATACTCTGCTGGATGAGTTTTTCAAAGAGGACGACAGGGCCACTGATAAGCCAGTTCACCAATTGATACGTAAAGGCCTCAATTATAATTCCAATGGTGTAGATCAACCCGCTTTCTCTAGTGGCGAGATCACCTGGGCTGTGGGTAAGTTTAGAGGAGGCAGAGCGCCAGGGCTTGACGGGATCACCTATGAAATCATTCAGGCAATCCACAAAAGGATGCCCTCCTTACTGAAAGACCTCTGCAACTGTTGCCTTATGTATGGCATCTTCCCCACTCAATGGAAGATAGCTAACGTAATTCCGATCTATAAAGGGAGTTGTAAACCCATTGATGAAGTCAGGAGCTATAGGCCCATTTGCCTCTTGCCCACCTTAGGCAAGCTTTTGGATAGGCTGATGACGAGGAGGCTTACGGAATGGTTAAACAACACCAAGCCCCTCAACAGCAATCAATACGGCTTCAGAGACGACTGCAGCGCAGAAGACGCTATATGCAGGGTCGTTAACGAGCTAAGCTATAATCGCCGCCACCACACCTGGACCATGGCAGTCAGCCTGGATATCCAGGGTGCATTTGACAATGCATGGTGGCCTCTCATTCTATCCAGTCTTGAAAGAAGGCAATGTCCGAACAATCTATACAGACTAGTTATGGATTACTTCACAAACCGGAAGGCCAGCCTCTCCTACGGTGAAACCACCGTTAGCAAGCAGGTCAACGTGGGGTGTCCCCAGGGCTCTTGCTCTGGACCCCTATTTTGGAGTATTATTATTGATGACCTCCTCGGCCAGAGTTTCCTGGCCAACACGCACATCACGGCTTACGCCGATGATATCATTATCATTACCTCTGCAGACAGTAGGAAAAAGCTGGAAGACACGACTAACAATGTGCTAAAGAAAATCCATCATTGGGGACAGGATAACAAACTGTTCTTCAATCCAGCCAAGACACACGGCTTGGTTTTAACTAAATACGATGTTGACAAAAGGCCTCCCAATATCAGGATGGATGATAAACCCATCAGCATAAGCAATACCATGAGTTATTTGGGAGTAATCATTGACGATAAGCTCGGTTGGACGCAACACATCGAGCATCTTCGTGAGAAGATCGGCAACCTCTTCGCTTGGTGCGCTAAAGTTGCCAAGCGGGACTGGGGGCTGTCTGGTGAGGCCTTGAAGCTTATTTATACGGGGGCTCTCGTCCCCATGGCTACCTATGGGGCGGCGGCTTGGGGACACGCCGCCCAGCATGCGCACATCCAGAGGAAGCTCTGGTCCCTGCAAAGGAAGGTCCTGCTCCGGGTCACCGGTGCCTACAGGACCATTTCAAATGAGGCGCTCCAGGTCCTCGCCGGAGCCCTCCCGCTGGACATTCAAGTTCAGCTCAATATGGATAACTATCACATAAGGCTTGGCACTAATATTCCACCCTTCCTCAGTGTGACTCCACTTGAAGTGGAGCACCACGTACCAGCCACCAGAAGGCTCCAGATCAGGGACATTCCCGACATAAAAGTCTCTGTTTATAAGGATGACAACATGAACATGATTTACACAGATGGTTCGAAGGGCCCCAATGGGACGGGGGCATCCTTTGCTTATTATCATAACAAGAAAGAGTTATATCATCAAAAGAGAAGGGTTGAGTGCAGTGTGCAATAATTTACAAGCGGAACTCCTGGCCATATTAATGGCTGTCAGGTGGTCTAACACTGCCCACTGGAGGCACGCTCTTACGATCAATTCAGACAGTCAAGCGGCACTGGGTGCTATACAAGACAGAGCTAACAAAAACCCCTTGGTCCACCAAATCTGGAATGAAATAAGAAACAATAATAGGGAGAACTGCCTCCACTTCTGCTGGGTGAAGGCACATGTAGGAGTGGTTGGCAACGAAAGGGCGGACAGCCTGGCTAAAGAGGCCTGTGAGCAAGACACGGCTGCCGCCTACGCCAAGTTATCAAAAAGTAGTCTCAAGCTACTCATCAAGGATCACTACACCGCTAAATGGCAAGATAGGTGGAGCTCTGCGACCCGTGGGCGCGGGCTCTACTTCATCCCGGATGTTAAGAAAAGACTGACCATTAAGCATCTCAACACTTACCAGCATCTTTCTGCTTTTCTAAGTAACCATGGTGACTTCAATGCTTACCTATGGAAGTATGGTCACGCTGAGTCAGAACTCTGTAACTCGTGCGGCGTGGCTGAAGATCCGGACCACATTCTATACAACTGTATTCAACTTGAGCGGGAAGAGCTTGAACTTAAAGTCACTTGCTTGGATGAAGGTCTACAGTGGCCGGCGTCGAAACCTTCCATCATTTAGAACAGCAAGACCTATCATCTTCTACAAAGAATGGTAAAGGAGTATAACAGGAAGAGAAACGGACTATAGTGTTTGTACTTGATGTGAGTTCATGGGGCATAACCCCTGTTTGTTGTATCTTGACTCTGGAACTGCAGAGTCTCTTTCTATTGTAATGTCGCGATTTCTATTTTAATTTGTAACTATTGTAATTTCCATGTATTCTGTATTGTATCACCCCTACGAAGCTTATGCGGTGTAGGGGTTAATCAAAAGGGAACAGTCAATTGGAGGGAGCTCAATAGCCCCCCTCGAAAGACAATGTTCCGACAAATGAAATGAAATGAAATGAATGAATGTCCCTATCCACTCCACCCCAAAGGGTGGGGTCTCATCCCCCACAAGTCGAATGCACTTGCCTAGTCGTGGCGGGG